>NC_086446.1:530790319-531090819 GCF_028390025.1 Pseudophryne corroboree | reverse complement strand
CTGCTGCGAGAAAATGCAGCGTGCGTACGTGTCTGAATGATCCCCATGATGCGGACACCATGTTCCCGAAAACCTGGTCATATGCAGTAGATTCTAGCACAGTGCCATTCTACAAAGCTTAGACCAAGAATTCACAAGGTGACCTCTCCTCTCTTACTATGCCCCTACTTTACAGTTATGCTTGCTAAAACTTTATTTATTTTCTTTCTTTCTTTCTTTCTCTTACACTTACTCATTGAGACTATACAGTATTCTGTATTACTTAACTTGTGTTGTTGTTCTACTTCTTATCTGTCTTGTGTTTGTCATTGACCATATGCAATATACTTAAACATACCAAATTTTTATCTGAAATTAGCGTTAGATATTCTGAGAGTTCTCTGCATTATGTCAGTGCTAAGTCATTATTCATTATTATTTGCTGTACATCACTGTTAGCCTTACTGCCCCCACATATAGTATGGAAGTGACTCAGTAGGGCTATAGGCACTAGTTGCAAGGAGTACAGATTAGACATGCCAGGTGTGGAAGAAAAAATCCTTCCGACACTTACAAACTTTTTTGATCCTTATCTGCCATAGACTTGACTATTTGCTTTCATGTTCTGTAAGTATTTACCATATTACTGTATATTAGTCATATAAGTGCTTCTTATGCTTATATGCTCCTGTATATATGACACTTGTATTGTCTAACCCAAAAACAACCTTAAAGTGACACTAAACCTAAAGTTTTACTCACTATTTTATTTCTATAGCATCCATATATTATGCAGTAATGCACAAATCAGGGAGCTTTAATCCGGCACATCAATTTCTGCTTAGTACACCTCACAATATAATTTTATAGGCACACAAACTAACATATTACAGCAGGGCCACTGTAACACCCAGGGGATACGGATGTGACACTGGGGGAATATACAGATGACACACAGAAATTGACAATGCATAGGATCAAATCTACAGCTTCAAGGTTAGTGGTCATTTAAGCACACTGCGTATTTTACTGTATCCAAAAAGATGTTTTTTATTACCCATTTATAACAATTTCTATTGTTTAGTTTGCAAAGTTTAAACATAAATGAAAAGAAACAAACTAATAACATATCATATAGAATATTAAAACAAACTCAACAAAAAGGAAAACACTTCCTGTTAATGTTTATTGAAATTAATAAAATGATTAATTGATAACCAATTGGTGATGTAAAACAGGACATTCAAAATATTATTCTGTGAAATTGATTAAACTATATAAGATGTTCTCTCCACTGTAAGTAACTGAGGCTATATGCCACACATATGGTACCATCAGCAAATTTTTGTTCTCAACACCATAGAGTCTTTGACAAGCCTGCAATGACCCCTATGGCTAATTTAATATGCCACAGTGTGTGCCACATGTATCATACAGTATAGGACAAGGCTTGGCGTACTTCAACAGAAAAGCAAATTCATAAGAGGTGCTAAGGAGTCATATAAGCTTATATAGAAGGAGAAATACAGTATTGTGGCATCTTGGTGGTGTTATACAATCAGATAATGCAAAACCAGAACAGTTAGTATTGGGGTCTGACTGGTCCTGACGCACAAGTAGTAAACCAACTCTGATGTTCTTTTTGAGGTCTAATTCGCCATGAGCTGTTCTTCAGCTTATTGGGTGGGTCTGTCATTTTGGATTGTTTTGTTGGGCTCCTAAATAGCAGCTGTCTGGCGCCAGTCAATTACTACGTCTTTTCTTAAAGGTTCTCCAAGTGCACCCTTATGTCTGTCCCCACCATCAGCATTGGAGGCTTGAAGCATATTTTCTCGTCACGAGCAACAATTCAAAGCCACACTCCATGTCCTGTTAGTTAACAATCACTCTCAATGGTTTCAGGCTTTCTTTAACTGATTCCGTGTTTAGTCTTTAATCTTACTATGCTCATCAATTCATAACCGCAGTCTTATTGGCTTTCTTCCATATTTTTCTACTTTCCAATTCCCTTTCAATAGACATAATCTTGATGTAATATGTCAATCTGATAACTACTGTTTTGCAAAATGCCATAAATTCAATTCATATAAAAAATAGGAGAGTTTTGCATTAACAAATTAACAGTCTATTTTCTTCAACTATTTGTACAACCACTGCTTGTACAAGCTAATTCAGAAGGATTTCATTGTGTTAGAGGTTGGCAATATAATACACTGCCAACAAAAATATGATTCCCATGCTTTTGAATCAAGAAACCAGAACACTTATATGATATAATAAATCTAAATCTGTCCAAAAAAAGTCCAAATGTTTACAAAAAGCTAAGATTGTACGGATAGTGAGATCCAGGACTTTCCAGGGACAAGTGGGATACCTGGAAGATCTACTGCAACTTCAATTGGGAAAATAAGATTTAAAAAATATTTTTCAAAAGTAAAAAGAAGAGAAGAGAAAAAGAAACCAGCGCGATATCAGAAGGGGAATCATTTAGCTGAGAGTAGTAGCACAGAAAGAAATGGATGTCTTTTCTTCAATATTAAAATAGAAAACATTTTAGAACACATAAGTAGTGAACAGAATATACAGTATATGAACAGGAATCATGGGGATTTATACCCAGAGGGGTTAAATACGTTTTGTTAAAATGACATGGTGTCCTATGAATATTGATTGGCTGGCTAACACATTTCTGGTATGTTATGTACAAGCTGTTCATATTTGTTTTGAAACTCTCTCTGGAAACCCAGCTTGGAGAAATCTCAAATAAGCCCTCTCCTTTCAGTAACTTCTGCTCTTCTTGAAATAAACAGGTATGTTATATAAGCCTCTAGAGGATTGTAAAGCTTGACTGTGTCAATCAATCATTTTTCCACATTTGTAGAGCATGGTGAAAACAGGCAGCAGAGCAGAGTATAAAACCCTTTTACCAGCCCTACTTTCACTCAGATCCAGTGGAGGTTATTGGGTGCACGCATTGAAAGAGGCACCTTAGTCATGAATTTAAACTTAAACATTTCTGGCAAAGCAACTTAGCTGACATACAGTACAGTATAAACAGTAAAGAGGGTCATGCACCTATTTTACCACAGTAAGCCTATTTTACCGTACAGTTCATGCTCCTATTCATATTTTCATGAGAAGAAGCTTTGCAAGAAATGAGAATACCCACCTTTATCAAATGAACAAATCTCAGCGACTTGACTGAAAATATACATATGCTTAGTTTTCTAGCCAGGGCTGTAGAGAGCTGACAAGGGCCCAGGTATGAGGAAGGGGAAAAATCAGTGAGGTGTGGCCACACCCCTTCCCAAAATATGCAATAAGTTGTTTGAAAAACAAAACCCACTAAGCAGTAGCACTGCAGAGGTGGACTATGTCCTTCTCAGCAGCTGACCCAAGCCCACGCTGGACCACTCCAACAACTCCAGGTTCGGGTAATAAGCAAATGCCACCCCCCCCCCCCCCCCTCTTCGTACCCTGTTTCTAGCAGTCATCATTATCACTGCACACTTAAACCAGCCCTATAGTTGGTGCAAGAGATTGATCTGAAAACAGGCGTACCTCAGCATATGCATATCTCTACTCAAGCTCACAATTCCTCTGACATGCACTTGATGCCCCATTACCATGTACTTACGCCCTTTCAGACAAAATCTGAGATATAGTCTGAATGAATCGTAGATGATTGTACTTGGCTCTGGAACATGTGTAAAAATGCACAAGATCTGTCTGCAAAACTGATAGCTCTTTATAGGATCCTTTGAGTCTGCTTACCAATAGGTATAGTGCATCTGGAAAGTATTCACAGCGCTTCCCTTTTTTCTACATTTTGTTATGTTACAGCCTTATTACAAACTGGAATACATTCATGTTTTCCCTCAATATTCTACACACAATATCCCATAGTGACAAGTTTTTTTGAGATTTTTGCAAATTTAGTAAAAATAAAAAACTAAGAAATCACATGTATATTAGTATCCACAGCCTTTGCCATGAAGCTCAAAATTGAGCTCAGGTGCATCCTGTTTCCATTGATCATCCTTGAGATGTTCCTACAGCTTAATTGGAGTCTACCTGTGATAAATTCAGTTGATTGGACATGATTTGGAAAGGCACATACCTGTCTATATAAGGTCCCACACTTGACAGTGCATGTCTGAACGCAAACCAACCGTGAAGTCA
This sequence comes from Pseudophryne corroboree, assembly GCF_028390025.1. Classification (NCBI taxonomy): domain Eukaryota; kingdom Metazoa; phylum Chordata; class Amphibia; order Anura; family Myobatrachidae; genus Pseudophryne; species Pseudophryne corroboree. The sequence continues at coordinate 531,086,658 of NC_086446.1, read as the reverse complement.
AAGGAATTGTCTGTAGACCTCCGAGACAGGATTGTCTCGAGGCACAAATCTGGGGAAGGGTACAGAAAAATATCTGCTGCTTTTAAGGTCCCAATGAGCACAGTAGCCTCCATCATCCATAAATGGAATATGTTCGGAACCAGCAGGACTCTTCCTAGAGCTGTCCGGCACACAAGAACCCAATGGTCACTCTGTCAGAGCTAAAACATTCCTCTGTGGAGAGAGGAGAACCTTCCAGAAGAACAACCATCTCTGCAGCAAGCCACCAATCAGGCCTGTATGGTAGAGTGGCCAGACGGAAGCCACTCCTTCTTAAAAAGCACATGGCAGCCCGACACATGGGCTGAAGAACTCTCAGACCATGAGAAACAAAATTCTCTGGTCTGATGAGACAATGATTGAACTATTTGGCATGAATGCCAGGCATCATGTTTGTAGGAAACCAGGCACCGCTCATCACCAGGCCAATACCATCCCCACAGTAAAGCATGGTGGTGGCAGCATCATGTTGTGGGGATGTTTTTCAGCAGTAGGAACTGGGAGACTAGTCAGGATAGAGGGAAAGATAAATGCAGCGATGTACAGAGACATCCTGGATGAAAACCTGCTCCAGAGTGCTCTTGACCTCAGACTGGGGCGACGGTTCATCTTTCAGCAGGACAACGACCCTAAGCACTCAGCCAAGATATCAAAGGAGTGGCTTCAGGACAACTCTGTGAATGTCCTTGAGTGGCCCAGCCAGAGCCCAGACTTGAATCCAAATGAACATCTCTGGAGAGTTCTGAAAATGGCTGTACACAGACGCTTCCCATCCAACCTGATGCAGCTTGAGAGGTGCTGCAAAGAGGAATGGGCGAAACTGCCCAAAGATAGGTGTGCTAAGCTTGTGGCATCATATTCAAAAAGACTCAAGGCTGTAATTGCTGCCAAAGGTGCATCAACAAAGTATTGAGCAAAGGCTGTGAATACTTATGTACATGTGATTTCTTAGTTATTATTTTTAATAAATTTCCAAAAATCTAAAAAAACAACAATTTTTCACGTTATCATTAGAATTTTGAGGGAAAAAATGAATGTATTCCATTTTGGAATAAGGCTGTAACATAACAAAATGTGGAAAAAGTGAAGCACTGTGAATACTTTCCGGATGCACTGTATACTGCATTTTGGCCTTTTTATTTACTTTAATTTAACATCTCTCCCTGTGTATCAAATGTATTAAAATATTTGATACATATTTTTTAATTTTACTCTGGGCCTAAGTACTGTTACGTTGCAGTCACCCTGTTGACTGTGGACTTCTAATGTTGCAGAAGCAGAGTAGCCAGCACCAGTATTATGCTGCACCCAGCATGCTAGCACAGCAGGAAGATAGCGTAAGTGAATTGTGGTCTAGCTTCTTGCCCCCAAGTGAGCTGTCTTGGAGTAATCTGACCAGTAGCCTGACCTTAACCCTCCCCGGTGGTGGCTAACCCTAACCATCCCTGGTGGATCCTAACCCCTTTCCCTGTAGCCTAAACATAACCCCTCCCTCCCTTTCAGCCTAACCCTAATCCTCCCCGGTGATGCCATTCCCCCTCCCCCCTTTGCAGCCTAACCCTAACCCTCCTCTCTCAGTCTAAATCTCACCTACACGTGGCTTATCTCTCTGCAGGCCCGATCGGGATTCCGGCGTTTGGTATTCCAGCGCTGGCATTATCCATGTCAGGATCCATTCCAAGCCACATCAGGATTCCAGCATCGGTATTCTGTCTGGATCACGAGTGCCGGGATCCTGACTGCACACTGCTGACACCTTAGTGTCTGCCAATAGCTGTTGCCTCTTCACCGTTTCATCCCGCCCCTGGTGCATTTCACTTCCTCTCCTGATCTATGGAGCTGCTACCTCTCCTCTGCTTTTGGCCTGCCCTGCTTTCCCCCTGGCTCATCCTGTCTTCCCCTGCTACATACTGCCTCTCCTCTACTCCACCCTACCCTCTGGTCCATGCTGCCTTCCCCTGCTATACTGTGTGCTGTCCCCTCCCCTGCTATATGCTTTCCCCTGATAGTGCTACCTTCCCTCACTACATCATTTTTTGTATGGGGTGAGCTGCCATAGGAAATTCTCACCCTAGGCTCCACTTGGTCTAGAACCGCCCCTGCTCCTGAGCGTCAGTGTGCATTTTGATGTGACTTGTATAGACCATTAAATGCCCTTTATAAATAAAGGCCCTCATTCCGAGTTGATCATTAGCTGCTTTCGTTCGCAGCACAGCGATCGGGCTAAAAATCGGCACTTCTGCGCATGCGTATGCGGCTCAATGCGCACGTGCGACGTACTTTCACAAAAGCCGATGCAGTTTTACACAAGCTCTAGTGACGCTTTTCAGTCGCACTGCTGGCCGCAGAGTGATTGACAGAAAGTGGGTGTTTCTGGGAGGTAACTGACCGTTTTCGGGGAGTGTGTGTAAAAACGCAGGCGTGTCAGATAAAAACGCAGGAGTGGCTGGGGAAACGTAGGCGTGGCTGGGCGAATGCAGGGCGTGCTTATGACGTCAAAACAGGAACTAAATAGTCTGAAGTGATCGCAAGCTAGGAGTAGGTATCGAGCTGCTCAGAAACTGCACAATCTTTTTTTGTAGCAGCGCTGCGATCCTTTCGTTCGCACTTCTGCTAAGCTAAGATACACTCCCAGTGGGCGGCGGCTTAGCATTTGTATGGCTGCTAAAAGCAGCTAGCGAGCGAACAACTCAGAATGAGGGCCAAAGTCCACTGTTCTACAACAGTGAGTTGGTCTTGAATAGTTGTTTAATCCATTTTGTCCTATTACTGAAACTCTTGGTCATCTAGATATACTGTATATTAACATAAAAAGGGCATATATGCAAATACTGGTGTACATTTTCTAAATATTGCTGTCTAATTTTTAGATGTCCGCAATCCTTGTTTTGATTTCCTCATACAAACTCAGGATGATCAGCTGTCTCCATTCATAGATAAATGCTCTAGGAAAACTTACAAGAAAACCTCTGTCCTAATAAGGTGTGAAATACCAGACGGGGTGCTGACGGGATACAAGCCATGAAATGGTTAAAGCTGGGAGTCAGCACTGGCTCCTACCTCAGCGCTAGTGCAAATATTTGCTTATAAGGTATATTTCTTACTGAGCAGGGAGTGGTGTGTTTCCACACACTGCATGTAATTAAAAGTTAGGAATAACATGTAAAATTGTTGCAAATTTTCCCCTTCTTATTTATGAAGATTAACTCCTTACTTTCGATCTACAGTGCTGCAGAGAAAACATTTATTAGCATTACAAATATAGTGTAGAACTTTCCAAATTATATGTATGAAAACCCAACTTTTCTCTTTACTTCAAGTTGTTTATATACTGACTTTTGTTACGGGATCAGTATAAGATCCCAGCGGTCAGGAGACCGACACCGGGATCCCGGCGGCGAGTGCAGCGTGTCCCACGGCCCCTTGTTCTATTCCCCCTCGGGTGGGGGCATGGATCACCACGCAAGTGGAGGAACCAGCCAGCGGTCGGGACTCAGACTGCCAGTATTGCAGCATGTGTCGCGATTCCAACGTCGATATATTGACCGCGGGATCCCATCCAACGGTCAATTGACTGTGTCCCTTTGTTACAGGTACCTTTTCACTTTTAATGATTTACAGTATATACATACAGTATTATAATATATGCACATATATCTATCTATCTAAAATCGGATGCATAACTCTGGAATGCCTGGAGCAATTTACACCAAACTTGGTACACATATGCCTTACAATCTGGAAAGAAATACTGTGGGGGGGTAAGACACCCCTAGCACCCCTAGGAGTGGGGGTGGGAAGGGGGTGACATTTAAAAATCCATAGTTTTCAGTCATAATTCTGTGGCACACATGGGTAGGGGCAGAGGCACACATGGGTAGGGGCAGAGGCACCCACATGTCAGGGCACAGGCACCCACGGATAGGGGCAGAGGCACACATGGGTAGGGGCAGAGGCACCTACAGGTAAGGATAGAGGCACACACAGGTAAGGGCAGAGGCACCGACGGGTAGGGGCAGAGGGTAGGGCCAGAGGCACCCACAGGTAAGGGTAGAGGCACACACTGGTAGGAGCAGAGGCACACATGGGTAGAGGCAGAGGCATACGGCTAGGAGCAGAGGCACCTACGGGTAAGGGCAGATGCACACATGGGTAGGGGCAGAGGCACACACAGGTGGGTCAGAGGCATACTTTAGTTTCAAAGCTAAGCAAGGAGACCTAGGGCCCTTTGACATAGAGTCTGCCTGCAAACCTAACATTTAACATACAGGGGGTGGAGCTTGGCCTGTCGTCCCAGCATTTACAGCACTGTGCAGGGCAGCATCAGAGGCGGGACGGGGCAGAGAAGGAGGCGGATTATTATCCTCAGCACCAGCATTTGGACAGCATCAAAGCCCAGAGGTGCGGCCTGACAAAGATTGCCATCATTCTTTAAATTATATATATATGCGGCCAGCAACATTCCTTTTCAATAATTCATCATTTATCACCATCTGGTAAAAAGGATCAAAGTCAAAAGTACCATAAAGTGCAAAAAATTTTGCATAATATACAGGATACCAATATGTTGTAGGAATATAGTAGTATCCTGGCAACGGAGGATACTTCCGTGTGCGGCGCCCGTGGCAGCGGCAGCGATTTGTATTTTCCTCAGGTGAGTGGTGTTTGTGATCAGCGCTGGGGTATTTAGTCATCTGGTTGGGGAGGTGTCCACAGCTCATGACTAAGGTGTGGGCAACACACCGAAACAGCCGTTGAGCCGGACACTTGGACAGGATGGCCAGTCTGTTTCTCCATTTGTTGCATCATGGATGGGTATTAATATGCTACTATATTCCTACAACATATTGGTATCCTGTATATTATGCACTATTTTTTGCAGTTCATGGTACTTTTGACTTGGATCCTTTTTACCAGATGGTTATAAATGATGAATTATTGAAAAGGATTGTTGCTGGCTATAATTCTTTCATGTTCTAACAATATGGAGCCGTGCAAATTCCAAGGATCCAAGTCAAAAATATGTGCTGCACATATGATCAGTCGATCCCGGCAATGGGCAGTTGCGGAGGTAAGATAGATCGTACGTGCAAAAGCACTGTGCAATCTATCGCACGCCGGGGAGCTGACAGGGTGGTTGTGGGAGGGCTCGCATCTAAGGTGAGTCATCCAGGTGTATTGGCCATACACCTGGATGACTCACCTCGGATGCGAGCCCTCCCACAACCACCAGCATTAGTGCGCATGCGTGACCTGAGTTCACACATGCACAGGGAAGGATGAGCGATACAACCTGAACCTACATAAAATAGGAAGGAGCAGGTCTCCGTGAACCAGTGTCAGACTGGGGCATGATGAGCCCACTGGGAGAATGCAGTGGTAGTGGTCCATCTTTAGGGGTTTGACCAGACTCCAGAGGGAGTGCTGCTTGACAAAGGATTATTAAAGCCCGGAACGTTGGGGATATGCAGGTGCTGTGAGTTTTTATTGTGAAGTCCAGTGAGTGCCACACTTCTGGAAGATCTCTCTCTCTCTCTCTCTCTCTCTCTCTCTATATATATATATATATATATACACATATGGATACATCCGGCACTCTAATTACATAGATAAATAAATTTGTGCTTTTTGAACACGATTTTATTGTTTACCACCATGTTTTGAATACAATTATTGCTACAAGTCCACGGAGTGCCCCCTCATTTCCTTCGCTGCTAACACCTGAGCCATAGGTGGGGAAGGACACCTTTGCTATATATATATATATATATATATATATATATACAGATGTGGTGACCGGCACTCAACTCAAAGCAGCAACTGCCTCGTGCCATCCAAACAAGTTGATGTTATATAGAATTGCACCTGTTTCCGCAGTGTGTTTTGTTGGAGTGCAAGTCCCTCTGAGTGCCGCCTATCTGTACTATATACATGTATATATATATATATATATATATATACACATATATGTTACATTATACTGCATAGGTACTCAGTCTGGTACCTGATCCCTAGAGCTTGTCCTATGCAGACGTGCACACTGCAGCTATTGTAGCAGTGCTGTAATTTCCTATTATTGACCGAAATGAATGACTTACCCCCTGTAGTATTCTGATGTGCCGGAGAAGAAATTTGTCCGCGCTTGGACGTCATCGTGCCTAGTAGATGGCTTCTAGCACTCTGATGAGAAGATAGTTTCAGTCATCCACAAATCAGTGTGTGCTAATCTTCTGGGTGGAATGGAGTGCCATTTACCAAAAGGCATGCTAGCAGCTGTATACTGGGCTAGTGAGCATACCATACCCAGTAAGTGTGCGGGCTCATGGTCTAACTACACTGCATCCGCCCAAGCTGCAGATATTCCCCTAACTCATCCTACAGTATCTAGCTCCTGATGTAGGTGTTCTCCATTAAATGTTCTTGTCAGACACATAGACATTCCTGCACACATAAAGAAATATGATGGTCAGCAGATTTTGTGCCGTTACAGAGTGAAACACTTTTGGGTTGGGACCTTATTCAGTAAGGATTGCTGTCAATCAGGCAGAGGCGTTCAGAGGCGTTCGCAAATACTGCAGGGCAGGCACATGCGCAGGCCGGGACCTGCCCATGCGCCCGCGGGGCGAACGTAATTATTGCAGTTGGATTGTGATTTGCTATCTAACCTGAATTAGGCCCTTAGTTTGCAAATACAATATACTTCCTAAACTAGCATCATTGGGTAAGTACATACAGTGCTTCACGTGACACTCTCCTAATACACCCACTTTGAAAATATTATTATTATATAGTATTGAGTGTTTTTTTAATTTTTTTAAGAAAATGCCTGGCACGGGCAAGGAGGGAGAAATGCCTCGTTTACCATGCTCCAGAGTATGGGTGAGGGAAAGGAAAAAAAAATACTGTAGTGGTTTGGGTCTTCTTAACTAAAAAATCTGAATGCAGTCTAAAAAACAACCATTCTACAATATGTACAGTATCTTAGACAATACCATGGTTATAACATTGTGACACAAGCTTAAATATGTATTTTTATAGGATTTGTCATTGTGGTTTTATTATAATTATAAAATTGGTTTAAGTAGCATGAGTGCACATCTAATAAGGAGCAGGTCTATGCTGTTTTCCTACCTACATATAACAGTAAATACTTTCCCTTATTCAAGACCGACGCCAGTACGTCAACAGTCTGTAACAGGGTTAATGATTTCTTACTGTGTTTTGGCTGCTATGTAAATGTCTGTCTAATCTTTTTCCTCACATGTGATATTTTTATCCATACCTATACACAGTTCCTCTCCTGGCTCACGTAGGTCCTAGCTGTGAACAAACACAAGCCCTTAATAATAATATTATCCGTGTAGAAAACAGCAATTTTGAATGACAGGTGCAATTAATCATTTCAAGTTCTTCAGCAAAAAAATCTGTCCGTCAAATGTGTAAGTTTTGTGCTAGTAGTTTCGGCATAGGGCAGTGTTTTCCAAACTTTTTTGAATCACGGCGCCCTAGAATATCAGAATTTTTTCACGGCACCCCTAGGCCAAAAATGTATTATTGAGAAATTTAGAAAGAAATATTACATTAAGTAGATCGCGTTTATATGTCATCCTTAGGGTCAGTTGTGTGGTGAGAGACAAGATTTGCTTCTGTTTGGCCACATATTTTATGACTGGCAGCCACCAGCACTGGTTTTGCCTATTATATTGACCATGAATAATTTGAATTGGTCCTGGACCACCAACCCAGGGCACCCCTGCAAGTGTCCCGAGGCACCCCAGGGAGCCACGGCACACAGTTTGGGAACCTCTAGCATAGGGTGATGTCTATATAAGAATGCTTTGTTCCAACTGAGGTTCACCAGAAAGTAGTAATATTTCCTCAATGCAGATTTAGCATTTGTTTATACAAATCAGAGTGAAATCTACAAAGTGAACCCTTCAATTAGCTCACAGCAGCATACTCTAGTCCTCAGGATTTGCTCCACTTAAGTAATAGACAGGAAGAATTGGTTCGCATTACTACCACACAGTGCAGGACAGTGGCGGTTTCAGAGGTGGGGCACCAGCACAATCCAAAATTCAAATAGGAGAGCTACACCAACTGCCACCTTAACACTGCCAAACATTGACGGACGGGAGTCAGTGGCATTTGGTGTGGCTCCCCTATTTGAAATTTGGACTATGGTGCAGCTCTACCTCTGGAGCCGCCACTGGTGCTGGAGTAATTATGTGTTCCATTCCAACAAACGCCCTATGTGAATAGTATGAACAGTAGCGGATCTTGCTATGGGCAGCAGGATTTTTGACCGGGCGCCGCCTTCTAGAGGGCGCTGCCACCGTTCGGAGGGCGCCGCCGCCGTGGCAAGATCCGCTACTGGTGCCGCCTGGTGTTGTTTAGATACCCGGTGCTGTGCGGTGCACGATGCACTGCATTGTGGGAGCGGCACATAGACGATAGAGGTCATAATTGACCTCTAGTGTCTATGCGGTGCTATGGAAGACACTTCATGACGTCTCTCCCATAGATACGTGGAGCGGCGTCGGCGGCTGGAGATGGAGGGCAGCAGCGGTCGGAAAGCAGGAGCCGAGATTGTAAGTATTAATTAATTTTTTTTTATTTTTAATTTTTTTGGTAAACGGCGCAACTAGGGGGCACAGTACTGGGGGCAATACTACTGGGGGCACAACTCTACAGGGGGCACAGTACTCAGGGCACAATACTGGGGGCAATACTACTGTGGGCACAGCTACAGGGGACATAACTGACCACGCCCCTTCTCCATGAAGCCACGCCCCTATTTTTCGACCAGGGCGCCGCAAGGTCTAGATCCAGCCCTGAGTATGAACTTCACGTTTGCTTGAGTTTCTTCTGATTGCTCTGGTTTTCTGTCACAATCCTAAAACATATTGGTAGGATTATTAGCTTTGGATAAACTAACCCTAGTGTGTTAACAATGGGGAAGAAGGAGCGCCAGCTCCAGTCCTCCACATAAAAATAGGCCTGTCATCATGGATGACTAGCTGCCAATAAATCATATTATTAAAGTTGTATTTACAGTTTTCTATCAAAATGATGACATTTTTCTGTTTTTATGTATTTAGGGAGACAGTGGGGTCTTGTATGTAGGAGGTGAACACACCCAGAACTGTTCACAGCTCCTCCCATTCTCATTATAGGCTCTTGAACATTTTCATCTCTAAGCCTATGTGGCCCTTAATCCAGCAGAGCAAACATATCAAATCTTGACTTCTGTATACTGGGGTGCTAGGAGATCTATCGGTCAGTGGCACTAAGGGGCATGGCCAAGAATATGAGGCTGTGGCCACATCTTCCTGAAGGGGGCAATTTTTGCGCCTCCTCAGCATCCTGGCCCACTAAAAAAGCCATTGTACTATGTACTAGTGTGCTATCCCTCTCCATGCTCCTGTTTATATATTCAAAATGTTATATGAACTTTGCCATTAATGGTGATCAAAGTGAACTGCAAAATAATATAAGCTTAAAAAAGAAAGTGATCATTTGTACAGAAATTGTACTACTTTCTTGTTACTTATACCCCTTTAACACAGAGAAAACGACCCGGTAATTTACCGGCACGAGCTGGGTCAACCTGGGATGTTTTTTCTGTATGGAGGGGTTAACCAGGTTCTAAACTCCCGGGACTTCGACCTTGATAATTACCAGGGTTTTTTCCGGGTCTTATACAAGTTGCCAGCTGTGTGAAAGAATGCAACCAAGGTTTCTCAAGCCGTAACCCGCACTGATTGGTTGAGCTGTCGGGACACTGGCTGATTGGCTGAGCATGCAAGTCTGTCTGTCTGAGCAGGCGGACACTGGTGCTACCGTCTGATGTTAGAAGATCGCTGCACAAATACACACAGCATGGCTCATTGGAAGGAGGAGGAAATTAGAGAGCTGCTGTCGAGTAGAGGGGAGAAGGAGACCTGCAGGCAAATGGCCTGAGATTTTGATATTTTTCTGTCTGAAAGTGGTATTAGGGTCTTTTGCACAATGATTTTTCGATCAATAATACATCTCCATCTTGTCTATAACTCCTATCTGTCCATGTACATGTCTTTAGATAAAATGTAAATATCCAAATACGTATGTTTCCTCTCTTCTACTTAAAATATATATGATACATGACAGGCACCTCATATTATATAGAGACATCAAGGTGCACAGTTACACTCAGGAGTTTATAATAAAACATTTTAAACCCGAGAAGTTAACCCTTTCATTAAGAAGACTTGCATTGTCCAGTATCAAACCTCCAATTTATTCTGAAGCAGAGTCAATATTAATATAATCTGGGTAGTAAAGGATATAAACGATAGGTTTAAGAATCCACTTTTCCTTCCAGCTCATGAAACTTGGATAAAATAACACAAACTTATACAGCTTACTATTTTTTTTTTTCAAAACACAATATTTTGAAATAATTTGTGGGTTTTATAAGTCTAGAAAAAGCCACAAGGGGCCAGGCTTCTGACGTAACCGTCTTTGAATTTCAGAAAGTCCATTTCCATGTTGATGCGGGGGAATGATTTGACAGCACATGGGGGCTCAGAAGGAGGGGAACTGCTCCCCAAACACAAATTTCAGTACTGCTACTGGAGAAAAAACAAATAGTCTGGGGCACAATTTGATTAACCTCTTTCCTGCTGAAATGGGTTACAATGTGGTAAGAGGAGATAATCCCTATAATATAAAGCACTGCAATGTAGAACACGGAGCTTGTATGCTTTACTGTGAAAAAATGGTGTATCAAGCACGTATACTTACAGTAGTATGTTTGTCATTAAATTGGCAGTGTTTGTGAACCACAGAGCACACCTTTGCTGCTCTCATTGGTCCGCATCAACTACACATATATCATATTTTAACACATATTCCGACTTGCCGGCTCCAAGTGGCAATTGTTGTTGGCCTGTAGCCTAAATACTTCAGACAGGCATTCTTAATACAATAAAATGTTGGGAAAGCAAGTCTTCTTGTCTTCAAACACCATACATGCCTGTATAATGTATACCATTGGGTAATTAGAGAATAAAACGAGTGCCTCGTAGAAAATACTATGGGTCTGATTCAGAGCTGCACGCAATACCACTGCACACGTGCAAAAAAAACCATAAACTCCTATGGCACATACGTTACACAGAGTATACACACAAAAAGTAATTTCTTGGAATAGTACTGGTTGTTCTTGGACGGTGATAGGGAGATGGCTGTAGAGACGCACAGAGATGGACCGTCTTATGGGCGTGTTATGGTAAGTGTTGTTGGCGAGTCACTGAAGGGTATGCATACACAGATGCTCACTTGTTCACTTTTGAGGCCATACTTAGATGGTGCAAGTTTTGATGGTATGACCAATGAGCAACACAAATAGGACAGCCAATCGGGGTCACAGCGCACGATGCACTCTTAGCTAAAGTGTGCTGTGTGCAAAGCATACTTTGCACACACGTAGTGTAGTTACAGCCCTGACATTCATACACACGGATGTACACCAGGGAAGACCTTTGTTTCAGCATTTTCATAAAGTCGCAGATGGACGACAACCAGAAAACAGCTGCATTCACCTCTGAAACAGGGCCTATTTGACTTGCCAACTGACCAGTGGCAGAGGACCGCAATCCTTACCAGACCTTCAGGAGCGAGGCAAGTCATGCTGCTCATATAAGTGGCTGGCACACAGCTGTGTCCTGTGCAGTATAATGTAACATATGCATCTGAAACCTGACCCCTAGAGAAAGGGGTGGGGCCCCAGGCCGCAGGGCCCACCCGGGGAGGGGGGGGGGGTATCCTACACCCCCTATGGGCCAGTCCAACACTTTATATACTGTACATTTAGGTTTTTAAAAAGTGACCCATACGTTGCAATACCTTTATTATGTTTTAAATACTAAAGGGGATATGCCTCAAACCTTTGGGAGAGATAAAGTGAAGTTGCCCATAGCAACTGATCAGCTTCTATCCTTTATCTAGCACAATCTGTAAAATTACAGTTAGCATCTTATTGGTTGCAATCGGCAATATCTCCACTTTATCTCTTCAGAAGGTTTGATACATTTCCTACTAAAATTTTTTTTAAAAGGAATGAAAAAGGAAAAAGAAAAGTGAATATTAGTTTGAGTGGACATGGGCTTCAGGGTCAGGAATGTTATCACAATCACATGGTGACCAATCTATGTCGATGTCTCCATATCATGCACAGTTTTCTCAATTCATTCTTAAGTGGAGAAGAAACCGCCTATTTATAAAGCAATCACTGCTCTGCGGTATAAATTACAGTGATTGGAGCACCTCAAACATAGTGTTAACTTTCACAAATAATCCCAGAGGTTTTATCACATAATAAAAGAAAACAATTATTTAAAAAACATCAAGCTGAATGAAAGAGTAATAGTTTAATCTTCACATTTTCAGATTAACCGTGTTCCTTAGAAATAGAAGATTAAATTACATGGCTTGTTTTATTCTTGGTTTAAAAGAAAAAAAAAGAAAATCCCTGGTCTGCATCCAAGATGACTGCCTCCCTCGCAGTGTTTTTATTACACTATGTTCCTTTTCAGATTTTTCTCTTTATTCATAGAAATGCAGTAAGTCCAATTATATTTGAAGTATTTTTTATATAGACAAATTATATAGAATATTGACAATAGATAAAGACAAGTTGGCCTATTAAGGCATAAAGTACTGGTTTATCCTCAGGAAAATTAAATGTTTAGCATTTTTTTTGTTCTACTAAATTTGCTAGGTGTTTATTCAAAGTAGTTTGAAAAGTAAAAGTAATAACCATAACATAACTACTTTGTACCCACCAATTTGAGACATTAAAAGTAACTTGCAAAAGTGTGTGCACAGTAAGAATGCTGTTTTATAATGCCACACAGGGGCGGATTGGCCATAGAGCTCACCAGGAAGATTGTGTGTTATCAAGTGGCCACACCATCCACATTACAGTCAGCCCACTACACTCAGTACACTGCATTGTCCCCATTCATTCTGTTATTCCATCTCTGCAGTACAGCAACTCTGCTATCCAGTGATGTTGCCATGGTTACATGGTATGTAATACCCCTTGTGCTGCCCATGTCAGGCCACCTCTACAAAATTTTACAGGGCCACTTTTAGTTTACAATCCACCCTTGGTCTCAGACACAGCTGCAGCAAAAGACACAAGTAAGGCCTCAACGTACAATCAGGCCCTATAAGGAGGGATCCTGACCCCCATCAACAGACCCCACCCTGTCATCAGATCACACCTCCCTAAATTTCCCAGGCTGGTTTTCCATCTCAATCTGCCTTTGATGCCACACACTGTTTGCATGACTACACCAAATTTTACAGATAAACTTACAGATTTGCCTCTTCTGATGAGAAAAGCTGGTTTCTTATGAGAGCGGTTGTACATAGATTTGAGACCCCATACCAAGGGATGCCAATTTAATTGCTTAGTACCACTGAACCCATACTGCTTCCCTTGGCCAATCGGTGCCAGGGTAAAAAAATGTATTTAGTGTCACGCATCTGTTTTGTCGAACATGCGTCATAGTTCAATGCGATGAAACTAGAATGTGCCAGGAGGCTCAGCTGATTAATTTGATATGCAATTCTTGTATATCTGTGTGTGACTGAATCTGCATACAGTATGTAGCACAATGACACTTGGCATTTAAAAAAGCAATGGCCGCTGCATCGTATCATCTTGTAAAGCGATATAGTTGCGCACAGATATATATGTTGCATATCAAATTAATCAGCACAGTTTCTTGGTGAGTCCTAGTCACATCGCATTGCAACTAAGAAGAATTTTCGACAAAAAAAAGACTCCCGATGCTAACGGTTTCATGAGACTTGGCGTACAACTGCAGCAATAATGTATCAGGAGCAAGGCCGTAACTAGGTATGTGCAGAGTGTGCCACCGCACAAAGTGCTTTAGGGTTAGGGGACACACTTGTGCACTATCTGTTTTAATTACTTCCCCCCTTTTTGAAGCCAAGCATCTCCCGACCTCCCCTGTCTCCTTACCCCTTCTGTCACTAACATTATACAAAATTCATGAACTTAACCTGATAGCTCTTTGTTAGTCAGTCACACTGTCCTTTATTACATTTCATAGAAAGCTAGAGAATTCTAACTATTTGAATCTTACCTTGTACTTTGTGAAAAAATGATCAGCATTGCAGCTGAGCAGATCTATGTAGTGTGTGACTGCAAGAGATTGGGTGTGGCTGCACACTACATAGATCTGCTCAATTGCAATGCTGATTACTATTTTACTAAGTGCAAGTAGCTTCATATAGTTAGAAATCTTATGATTTTTAAGCAGGATCAAATAGCTCAATGAGTAGGATGGTTGACTGGCAGGGCCGGTTCTGCTTCTTCCAGCGCCCCGGGCGGGCAAAGGGGGCGTGACTTCGTACAGGGGGCGTGGTCATTTACGCCCCCTGTACAGTAGTGAAATGATGTGCGGTGCGCGATGACGTCATCGCGCACCGCACATCAAAGGTCCTCTCCACGAAGGGAAACTAGACGCTCGCGTCTAGTTTCCCTTCGTGGAGAGGACCTTTGCTGTGCGGTGCGCGAAGACGTCATCGCGCACCGCACAGTAAAGGTCCTCTCCATGAAGGGAAACTAGACGCTACGCGTCTAGTTCCCTTCACAGCGGGGGGCAGCGGGGGACAGCGGCAGCGGGACAGAGCGACCAACGGGGGGCACAGCAGCAGCGGATCTTGCCATGGTGCGGCGCCCTCCGGAAGGCGGCGCCCCGGGCAAAAGTCCTGCTTGCCCGTGGCAAGATCCGCTACTGTTGACTGGGTCCAACAGGTTATAGGTTTGAATCCTGGGTATGGCAGTATATTAAAATATGTTATTTAATAAAGGGTATTGTAACTGAATAACCGCAAGCCCTCAATTAAAATACATGAATGTGATCTAAGGAGGATTTGTGTCCAAATTTTGTCATGCGCCTTATGTCCCTATTGGAAAAACAGTGTGGGGGTGGAGGGAAGAGGAATTTGCCAATTCTCTTTTTGGCACAGGGCACCGAAAAGTCTAGTTACGGCTCTGATCAGGAGACTTCTGTATGTGTCACCTTAATGATAGAAAATATTATCTTTGACCACTTATTTTATTATTATTAACTTTTTATTTATATAGCACCAGCATAATCCTTTGCTTTCTACAATTGATACTTTTTGTGCCCTTAATGATCATAAACAATGTATGTGAATACTAAAGATTAAAAATCATAGTG
Organism: Pseudophryne corroboree; assembly: GCF_028390025.1. Lineage (NCBI taxonomy): Eukaryota > Metazoa > Chordata > Amphibia > Anura > Myobatrachidae > Pseudophryne > Pseudophryne corroboree. The sequence goes on along the minus strand of NC_086446.1, from coordinate 531,071,353 downwards.
CTAGAAATAAAATAATCTGTAAAAAAAATACTTTACACTCCCCGAGGTGGGCCAGCGCAGGGCAGCACAAAGTCTTGCTCCATCACTGGTTATATGAAATTATGGCATTAGCCAGGGATACCCATAGGAAACAATGCTTAAATATTAAAATATTGCATGTTTTCCTTTTGATGCTTTTTTTTCTATATTACAGTATATGCTGCTGCTTGGAGCATTCTCCAGATGCTCCCGGCAGTGCTGCACTTCCTGGTGGTGTCAGTCATGTCCCTCCTTGCATGATGTCATGGTGCACTGAAGGGCGGGGCTGGCACTGCACAGTACAAAAATCAAGCTTTGGCATTACGCCTACCTCTGAATTGGAAAGCATAGAGACTCACAGTGCTTCAGTCTTGGGGTTTATTCCCAATGATCCTACATGTGTGTAAATACATTTCCTTCAGCTGCTAAAGTTTTTACTTACAATTTAAAAAGCATACTGGCAGGATAACTGGCTGCTAACAAAATGGATCCTGCAGTAGTGAGTGTATTTGTGTGGTAGGGAATTTAGGCCATGTGATCCATTGCAGCTGGGTCTGACGTGAATGATTGTGTTCTATGGTGGCGCTCTAAAAACATGTGACAAAAGGAATTGCCATCCAGCATTTATTATTCCATATTTAATAGAAATCAGACTTAACATTTGATTTTTGATTCAACAGAATATTTTAACTAATTAAATGGACAAATATTTAACCCTTTACCTAATATTTTATTGCACAATCTTTAGAGGTGATCACTGCAATCAAGAGATTTCTGTAGCTTTCAATGGGCTCAATTCAATTCAGCACGGATTCAATAGCGCTGGGAGGGAGCTCTCTGCGTTATTCAATCAAGTGCACTGTCATCCCTGACTTGAGGATTTCTTCTTGCACCCCTCCGAGGATGCGAGCAGAAATCCAACAAAACTTAGGCCTGTGATGCTGTTTGTGCCGCAGCACGGACAAAACAGCATTGCGGCGGGTACTTTAGACGGAGAATGCAAGTTCTCACGTCTAAACACCCTGTTTAGTCCGCGAGAACAGGCCTTCCCCGATACGACGGTGTGCACAATTGAATAGCACCAGGAGCTAATTCCCAACGCTATTCAATCCGCCATGAATTGAATCGAACCCAATGAGACTTCTGCACCTGTAAGCAGGTAGATTGGCCCACTCTTCCTTAGGAAACTGCTCCAGCTGTCTCAGGTACTGTATGATGGGTGCCTTCACTAGACTGCATGTGTCAACTCTTTCCATAGATGTTAAATAGGATTCCGATCAGGGCTCATTGAGGACCACTTCTAACAGGTCTATTTTATCCATTCTTATTATAGATGTGCGGCGGACACTTTTCGGGTTTTGGTTTTGGATCTGGATCCCCACTAGTGTTTTGGATCTGGATTGGTTTTGCCAATACCACCCTTTCGGTTTTTGGTTTTGGCTTCATAGGCAAACGCAGGGGGTGTTTCTGGTTGCCCAGAAACCCCCTCTCTTCTTAGCAAGTGGCTCAGATTATGACAACAATAGCAATGGTATATAATACGATTACAAGAGCTGCCGCCATATCATGCAGTGTAAGGGACAGAGCAGAGCTGCTGCACATGCCCAGTGGTAGCAGCTTTTTCTACCAAGTTTGCTGAGTGTATGAACCTGAGTCCTCAAACAGTGCACCGGACCAGAGAGAGGCTACCAGGAAGAACAGAGAGGAGCCTTACCATGAGGTGGAAGAATGTGTGCTTAGAAAGTGCAGTACTGGTTCTATTATGTTTGTGTATTTATTTATTTATTTATTTATTTATAGATTATGGTATGTTTAACCTTTTCCTGACCACTTATCTTATTTACTGTATATGATTTAATACAGCCTATACTATATGTTTGATACAGCCTATACTATAGACAATCTATAGTGTTAGATATTAATACTGTATTCAATACAGTTTCCAGTGTACAAAAGGACCATTTTTACATTAATGTCGAGGTTTGTTACTGGGTTCTTCTGCCGCTCCCCCAGACTCCCGCACTTGCTCCAATGTTCCGCATTGTTCTGCATTTGGAAACCCCCCTCTAGAAATCCTGCGTTTGCCACTGGGCTTTGATTTTGGACCTGGATGATTTTTGAAAAAAAAAACATAAAAACTGCTAAAGTCACAGAATTTGGGGGTAATTTTGATCCTATGGTATTATTAAGCTAAATAACATTTATTTCCACTCATTTCCAGTTTATTCTCAACACCTCACAATATTGTTTTTAGGCCAAAAGGTTGCACCGAGGTCGCTGGATGACTAAGCTAAGCGACACAAGTGGGCGGCACAAACACCTGGACCATCTAGGAGTGACACTGCAGTGGCAGACAGGATGGCAGTTTTAAAAACTAGGCCTCAAAGAGCACATAATGCAAAGAAAAAAATAAGAGGGGCAAGATGGAATTGTCCTTGGCCCTCCCACCCACCCTTATTTTGTATAAACAGGACAAAATAATAATAATAATAATAATAATAATAATAATAATAGAAATAATAATAAAAAATTTATTTATATAGCGCTCTTTCTCCAACAGGACTCAAGGCGCTTCACAGACATCAAAACCAATGCACATAATACAGAGGATTTAAGTAATACAGCAATAGATAAGCCACACAGACATAAAAGAAAACCTTAAGCACACAGAAGCATGATCAGTGTTGGCATTTTGGGTAATACTTCCAAGTGTTGTGTAGTCCACCCTCACAAGGTACCAGGTGCGGCAGGGTGGAATAGTCTACCCCTAGAAGAGATGACACAAAATGGGGGTGATTTCAGAGTCCTAAAGTTCAAAGTAGGGTTCCACCACCAGGTCTATGTATTTGTCATCCCATCCACAAGCGTACCAGATGAGGCAGCCATGTTGGGTGCACCTCGAAGGTTACACTGTGGGAGGTGAACCATACAAGGGCCCAGTGCATATATGGGAAAATTGACACTTGTGTAGTAGTATGATCAGGTCTGCCAGCAGGGGGGTGCTGTGGGCACAGATGTCCCGGGCCAGAGAGGAGAAGGCCCGGGCAGCTCATGCCGCCGTCCGCCCGCTGCGATGCTCCACCCACTTTTCATTACTGAGTTCTGGCACTGTCAAAGGAGAGGGAGAGGACGCTGCAAGCTTCTATTGTAAACGTCCCTCCAAAAATGGCCGCCGCCTCAGAGGAGACAGTTATTAAAGATACTAGTGGAGGCTCCTCTAGTATCTTTAATAAGTGTCTCCTCTGAGGCGGTGGCCATTTTGGCAGATACTTTTCAATAGAAGCTTGCAGCATACTCTCCCCCCTCCTGTGCCAGATCTTGTCATGAAAAGGGGGTGGAGCTACACAAACGGAGGGGACGGAGCTACACTGGACCAGGCTGCCACAGCTCCAGCCAGCCTGTGATAGGTAAGCTGAGGGAGAGTGAGTGGGAGAGAGAAAGTAAGTGTGTGTGTGTGTGTATTTATTTTGTATGATTTTTTTTATTATACTGTATATATATATATATATATATATATGTTTTGTGTTTTGTTTTTTAATTTTTTGTTTTTTGGGTAGGGAGGAGCCTGCCTATTTTGTGAGTCCGGGGACCCAGAGTTTCTGATGGCAGCCCTGAGTATGATGTACCCTGTATGTAGGGGCAATGGTAGGGTGTGCAATCAGTATAGGTGGAAGAGAAAAAAAAAAACGGGGGAAAAAACAATTGCAGGTAACCAGTGGTGGAAGGAAAATTGGGATAACATTATTTTGCTAAGATCATAGTACGGGTGGGTATGAGAATGTGAGAAGCACACTCAGGTCCAATGGAGATGACCCCTCTGAACCTGGTCCTGGTGTTCTCCCCCCACAGTTACCTGCTCATTTTGGGGGTTAGGCCCAGGGGCAGCCTTGATGTTCTCAGACGGGGAGGTGGTAAGCCTGGTCCTGGTGTTCTCATGGTAGAGGTGAGGAGAGGCCACTAATGATCCTGAGATTTATAATAGCAACGCAGTCCTTCTGTTTTTTTGTTGGTTTGTTTGCCTTCTGTTTTCCTTCAGTTTAATACAGTTATAACACTGCTATTGGTTTTAGCTGTCACTTTGTAACTAGTCACTTCATACACTAGGCACTACAGCGTCCTAAATTGCTGGCGTCCTGACCTATACTCATGCATACTTTAACAAACCAACCATTTCAGTGACAAGGTCTGCCACACGACTGTGGCTAAAATGACTGGTTGGTTTGGGCCCCCACAAAAAAAAGAAGCAATCAATCTCTCCTTGCGCAAACTGGCTCTACAGAGGCAAGATGTCGTCCTCATCCTCTGATTCCTCACCCCTTTCACTGTGTACATCTTCATCCTCACAGAGTATTAATTCGTTCCCACTGGAATCCACCATCACAAGTCCCTGTGTACTTTCTGGAGGCAATTGCTGGTAAAGGTCTTCCTGGAGGAATTTATCATTCATTTTGATGAACATCATCTTCTCCACATTTTGTGGAAGTAACCTCCTACGCCGATCACTGACAAGGTTACCGGCTGCACTAAACACTCTTTCAGAGTACACACTGGATGGGGGGGTGGGGGGGTGGGCAACTTAGGTAAAATAAAGCCAGTTTGTGCAAGGGCCTCCAAATTGCCTCTTTTTCCTGCCAGTATACATACGGACTGTCTGACATGCCTACTTGGATGCCGTCACTCATATAATCCTCCACCATTCTTTCAATGGTGACAGAATCATATGCAGTGACAGTAGACATGTCAGTAATCGTTGGCTGGTCCTTCAATCCGGACCCGATGTCAACACTTGCTCTTGACTGCCCTGCATCACCGCCAGCGGGTGGGCTAGGAAATTTTATCCTTTTCCTCGCAGCCCAAGTTGCGGGAGAAAATGAAGGAGGAGCTGTTGACGGGTCACATTCCGCTTAAGTTGTCAATTTTCTCACCAGCAGATCTTTGCACCTCTGCAGACTTGTGTCTGCCAGAAAGAGAGATACAATGTAGGCTTTAAACCTAAGATCAAGCACGGTGGCCAAAATGTAGTTCTCTGATTTCAACAGACTGACCACCCTTGAATCCTGGCAAAGCAAATGAAGGGCTCCATCAACAAGTCCCACATACTTTGCGGAATCGCTCCATCTTAGCTCCTTCTTCAATTTCTCCAGCTGCTTCTGCAAAAGCCTGATGAGGGGAATGACCTGACTCAAGCTGGCAGTGTCTGAACTGACTTCACGTGTGGCAAGTTCAAAGGGTTGGAGACCCTAGCACAAAACAGAAATCTTTCTTCACTGTGCTTGAGTCAGGTGCATTCCCCCTCCTTTGCCTATATCGTAGGCAGAGGTTGTTGGTTGTGTGGCTTGCAGAATCTTGGGTACAATAGGAAGAAGGAATTTAGGTGTCAGTGGACTGCTTACGCTCTTACCCAAATTTTCTGAACTGACAATGACTTCTGATGAATGCACTGCAGGTGACGTATAAAGGAGGATGTTCCTAGGTGGTTAACATCCTTACCCCTGCTTATTATGGACTGACAAAGGCAACACATGGCTTGACATCTGAAGAGGTGGCTTTTTCGGAAATTTGCCCAGGCATGACAATGGGCTTTCTCATCCCACGGACAACAACTTTCTCCACTGGTGCCATATTCAAACAAACCACATCATTATCAGAATCCTCATAGTCTACTTCCTCCTCCACGCCAGCTACACTAATATCCTCCTCATCCTGGTGTACGTCTACAGTGACATCCTCAATCTCAATATCAACTGGACTGGCAGTGCTCTTCCCAGCACTTGCAGGGGGCATGCAAATGGTGGTAGAAGCCTCCTCTTTCCATACACTCTTGTGAAGGTGAGGCCTAGACATCACAACTGCGGACACACTTGTATTCTTCTTGGAAATTTGTGATATCTCCGAATGCACAGTTGTTTTTTTCCTGTGCTTTAACAAGCTTCATTTTTTTTTATTTTTTGAGAGGGAGGAGGGCGTCCATCCTCATGAGAAGCTGAGCCACCAGTCATGAACATAATACTATGCCTTAACCTTTCCTTGCCACTTTGTGTCGTGAATGGTATATTGCCAATTTTACGCTTCTCATTAGATAATTTTTTTTTTTTCTGATTAATTTTTGCTTCTTGGATTTTACACGCCCTTTATGACATTGGGCATCAGCCTTAGCAGACGACGTTGATGGAATTGCATTGCTAATGTCATGACTGGTGGCAGCAGCAGCTTCAGCACTAGTATTAGGAACTGGAAGTGGTTCCTGATCTTCCACTATTTTTTCCTCCAAATTGTTGTTCTCCATTTTACAAGACAGCATCCCTTTATTATTACAGCACACAGAACAGTGCCCCTTTATTTTCACAGCATCCCTATATTTCTACAGCATACAGGACCAGTGTGCTTTTATTTGAACAACAGAAGCACCCCTGAATTTTTACAGCATACAGGGCCAGTGTAATATTATTTCAACAACAGCACCCCTATATTTTTACAGCATACAGGACCAGTGTGCTTTTATTTGAACACCAGAAGCACCCCTGATTTTTACAGCATACAGGGCCATTGTAATATTATTTTAACAGCAGCACCCTTATATTTTTACAGCATACAGGACCAGTGTGCTTTTATTTGAACAACAGAAGCACCTCTGAATTTTGACAGCATACAGGCCAGTGTAATATTATTTTAACAGCAGCACCCCTATATTTTTACAGCATACAGGACCAGTGTGATTTTGTTTGAACAACAGAAGCACCCATACATTTTTACAGCACACAGGGCCAGTGTAATAATATTTTAACAGCAGCACCCCTATATTTTTACAGCATACAGGACCAGTGTGCTTTTATTTGAACAGAAGCACCCCTGAATTTTTACAGCATACAGGGCCAGTGTAACATTATTATAACAGCAGCACCCCTATAGTTTTACAGTATACAGGACCAGTGTGCTTTTATTTGAACACCAGGAGCACCTCTGAATTTTTCCAGCATACAGGGTTAGTGTAATATTATTTTAATAGCAGCACCCTTATATTTTTACAGTATACAGGACCAGTGTGCTTTTATTTGAACAACAGAAGCACCCCTGAAATTTTACAGCATACAGGGCCAGTGTAATATTATTTCAACAACAGCACCCCTATATTTTTACAGCATACAGGACCAGTGTGCTTTTATTTGAACACCAGAAGCACCCCTGATTTTTACAGCATACAGGGCCATTGTAATATTATTATTTTAACAGCAGCACCCCTATATTTTTACAGCATACAGGACCAGTGTGCTTTTATTGGAACAACGGAAGCACCCATACATTTTTACAGCATACAGAGCCAGTGTAATATTATTTTAACAGCAGCACCCCTATATGTTTACATCATACAAGACCAGTGTGCTTTTATTTGAACAACAGAAGCACCCCATAATTTTTACAGCATACGCCCTGTAATATTATTTCAACAGCAGCACCCCTATATTTCACATCAAACTCCAGGGAGATAAGTACTGAAAAATGTGTGCAGTGTGGGACCCCCTGGATCCAAGGGGCACCACACACACTACCCCCATTATAGATGTGCCAGTGTATCAAAGTTATTATTGATAGTGGTAACTGGAAGCTTATGAACTAAGGGAGCATTTATGAATAAACTAAGTTGTCCAGGAGAGGAAAGATAAAGAAGCACTTGGCAACTAGATTTGTTTGAATCCAGAAATTCTGATCTCCATGACTCCAATGTTGCTTCTAAAGTCAGATTAAAAAATTATCTCTGCAGACCTTGGTGCTGGTCCACAGACAGGACTCCTCTAGAAGTGTCCATTAATTATAGATATATCACTCACCAATGCCATTGTAATGTATCCAACTGGTTCAGTTTCTCTTGGACAATTGAAAATGTTTCTAGGGTTTCCAACCATCTGATATTTGACTGAACAGTCCAGAAATCAGCAGCTTTGTCTGTGAAAGCTCCATAACGACAAGTGGTGTCCAAGAAATCCAATAGCTCCAGTCTGTGGCAACACTGAGCCTCATACTGTCTTGCTATATCTGCAATCCATTTAACATCCTGGCTCAGACTGGATGAGTCAGCGAAATGCCAGCACGAGCAGTACACTAAGCTCCAGAAACCAGGGGCTAATGGGAAAAATTAACCATACCCTCCAACTATACCATTTTAGCTGGTACAGTACCATTTTTTAATGGTCTGTACAAGCAAACAGGTGCTATACCATTTGTACCAGGTGAGTGCAATCTCCTGAATTTCTATAGCAGCACCTCGAAGACACGGACTCTTGCATCGCTGCAGTGCTTAGTGACAGATGGCTCTTCTGTGGTTCTTTGCAGTCTGATCTGAGTGACTCTGTCTCCATGATGTCAGTGCCAGTGCATTGGAGGAGGTGTACACAGTAGTAACAGTGGGGTCTATGCACTAGGCCTTGGAGAAAGATAAAGCAGATAGAGATAAAGTACCAGCCAACCAGCTCCTAACTGTCATTTTTTCACACACAATCATGTAACATGGCAGTTAGAAGATGATTGACTGGTACTTTATCTCCATACACTTTATTTCTCTCCAAGGTTTCAGGGCTTATTTATCACCATCCACATCTGATGATGCAGATGACAGGTGATAAGCTCAACCAAACTCTCACTGTGATAATTGAGTACATTGCATGGATGTATCAATTATCACATGCAGGGACAGACGTCTCTCCGCAGCATCATCGGGGTATTTTTCATATAAAAATACCCCAATGCCCTGCTGCACATGTGCCTCTGTCTGCCACCGGGATGCCCCGTTGCAACTACCCCCGTGCTGGAAAAAGCACCCCCTCTCCCCCGGATTCAAACTTACCAGTCCCAGGAGCCAGTGTCCGCTGCTCCAGGAGGCTGCCAGGTGCCAGATCCTGCTTCTGTGCTGTGATCCCGGTGCTTTAAAGTGAGCTGCTGCTTTGCAGCATCACTTTACTGCACAGGGGTCACAGCTTTTTTTAAAGGTGATCAGCTTGTGTGTCCATTGAACACACAGAGCTGATCGCACTACCGGGTCTGTGCCAGGGGCAGAGAAAGCTGGGCAGCAGACTGCAGATCACAGTGCTGCCCTGTGATCTCGCCAGCCTGAGCTGGTGAATTCATCACAGGGCTCACTGTGGAGTTATTTTTACATTGTTTTTAGTAAAGGAAGACTCAGCATGCAGTAAGCAGCACTAGCAGATAAGAGTTTTGCACATACTGTAACTCATATCCATGCTTCATCCACTAGTCTCCACTTCTCTAACAATCATTACTTTTTTCTATGCTGCTTTAGATTGGTTCTCCGGTCAGTACAGACAAAATTAATGCTCTAGATGCATAAATAGATTTTACTGGCAAACTCCTGCAGTCTGTTATTGATTTGTCTGTTTACTAATATGCCAGGAATCCATGCCCTGTCTGCATTAAAGACAAAGGGATTTTACCAATTTTAGAGCAAGACATGAAGACTTATCTCTTTGGTGATTATCTTTTTTTTTAGCTGTGAAATGTTGGAGGGCATGATATTAACTGATTATATTTGGTGGCCGAACTTTGGGTATCCGAGTAGAACGGAGTCCAGGATTAGATCAATTTTGGAGATCCGAGTGGACCAAGTCCTAAGCCGGTCTTCCCTCGAGCTCGGAACTTTAATCTTAGGTGCCATATCACTTAAGAGAGTGTATGGTGAGGTGGGCAAAATTGACTGGAAAGAATATTTCCTGTTAATTCAATTAGATCTGTGGAAGACTCTTGGTAAAACTGAAACATTAGAATTTCAACCCTGGATGTCATATGTTTTTACATCGCTCAATGGGGGTAATTCCAAGTTGAACGCAGCAGGAATTTTGTTAGCAGTTGGGCAAAACCATGTGCACTGCAAGGGAGGCAGATATAACATGTGCAGAAAGAGTTAGATTTGGGTGGGTTATTTTATTTCTGTGCAGGGATAATACTGGCTGCTTTATTTTTACACTGCAAATTAGATTGCAGATTGAACACACCACACCCAAATCTAACTCTCTCTGCACATGTTAAATCTGCCTCCCCTGCAGTGCACATGGTTTTGCCCAACTGTTAAAAAAATTCCTGCTGCGATCAACTTGGAATTACCCCCAATGTGTACACACTAGTGCGTGCTCCTGCAGAACGTTCGTCCCATCTTCAGATTGACCTGCTTGCACGGCCAATCTGAAGATGGGACGAACGTTCCGTGCAAGCAGGTCAATCTGAAGGGGATGAGGTTTTGTTATCGGCAGTTGGGATCCTGGCTGTCAGGATCCCGACGCCAGAATCCTGACTGCTTAAAATGCAGGCATGCATGATCCCGACATTCAGGGTCTATTCCCACTCGTGAGTGTCCATGACACCCACAGAGTGGGAATAGAACCTGTGCCGAGCGCAGTGAGCCACTGTGCCCGCAGCATGGCGAGAGCAGCTAGCCCGCAAGGGGCACTGTTTCGCTCGCCACCTTGTCGGCATTCCGGAGGCAGGGATTCTGGCATCGGTATGTTGACCTCCGGGATCCCTACTGCCGGTCACGCATACCCAACCCATCTGAAGATATCGTTTTTGCAGTTCCATGTAATGTAATGAAAGATGGAATGAGCGATTGTTTTATTTATCGCCACCTGCTTTTTAAAAAATCTTATTTAGTTTTCTCTATTTCAAGACCTTTTTATTCCCATGAATGGCTGAGTAGGGGCTCCGTTGCATTGCTTTGCCCAGCTGTTAAGACGACACTGCCACCATCTTTGTAAACTGCTGCAGTGATATGATAGACTATAGCTGGTCACTACTGCAGTGCAAACAGCGACGATTTACTAGTAAATGTTATTGGACAGATTCATAAATAAATTTGCAAGTAGAAAATCTCTAAATTCCTCTAAATATCAGAATCAATTAAATTGATTTTCCCATCTATAGTTATAACCACTGAAGTGCACATAACTAGTAAAATGTAAGGACAAATTCACCAGTACAGACATTTCCTGTACAGATAGTAGTAATGACACTCTGCTTTCTGGAAATATCAATAACACAGAGAATTTTGTTGCTTATTCAGTAGTTATAACAGGTAGCAGGTCCCAGAGCTGTTAAAATAAATATAGTGACAGAATAATATTAAACATTTACTAACATTGTTTTCGCTGTGCTATTCAACCATGTAATAATTATTTTTGTTTCACTGGAAGGCCACAATTTTGCTGTGCTCTCCAAATCGCATACAATTGTATCCATAGAGCATCTTTGTGACCTATCCAAGGACAATGTCTTGCTCTGCTATATTACATGCATTTCTGGGAAACACAGAATGTAGCTGGAAGAAATGTATTCAGTAAAGGTCACAGGAGGGTATGCATACTGTAGATAGATGGAAGCACGTTCAAGCTGGTAGCGCCAGAAGTCTGGAATATACTTCAGGGAGATGCAGCAAACCTCGAGAGAGATAATGTGGGGAAGTTGCATATTCCAATCAGCTTCTAACTCTCATTTTATAGATTGTACTACATAAATAATCGCTAGAAGCTGGTTGGTTATTATTGGCAGCTTCTCAACTTAATCCAGGTATACCCAGCAGCGGTCCTTTAAGGTACACTAACAGTACAGGACTTAAGGATAGTCATACTAAGGCACAGGGGTTGGGATTGTTTTGCCGGCAGTCAGGATCGCAAAGGTCAGTATACTGACCCCGGGATCCTGGCTGCCGGAATGCAGGTGGGGGGAGGTGAATGCAACGGAGCCCCTCGCAGACTAGCTGCACACTCCTTGCAATGGGCTGGGTGGCTCACTGCACTCACCACAGGTTCTATTCCGACTCTCTGGGGGTCGTGGACACCCACAAGTGAGAATAGTCCCTGTGTGTCAGCATGCCAACCGTTGGCATTGCCAGGGATCAGGATCTCGGTGTCGGCATCCTGAACACCGGGAACCCGACTGCCGGTCATATGAACGCATCCCGAGTACAGGTGATTTAATTAGTACCTCACTTATTTTGATTTATTCATCTGTGCTCAAGCATCGATGTCACTAAAATCTGCACTGTTAGTGTGCCTTAAGGACCGTGGTTGGGAATCACTTACTGTAATTTATCTCTCTCAAAGGTTCGATACATCTTCCCCCTTGGTATGTCCAAAATTAATTCATAAATATACTGTAGCCCCAATCAACATAAAAATAGTATTGGCCCCATTATTTAATTTATAATTAATATTGTCCCTTAATATTTTTAAAACATTACATGTTTATCTGTGTAATTAAAATTATATTATTTTATAATTTTTTATTACTAACGTGACCCCAATAATAAATTCATTAAATAATTGTGCCCTGTAAATATTTTATTCATTGTTTGGGCACCTTAATCAAGTGTTAATTAGTGACAGACATACAGTATGTCTGATGTTGCCCTTTGTTACTGTATGTCCTGGCTGGACAGGTAGCAAAAACTGCATGACTTTCAAACCATTCTCCATATGTAGCCAGCAATTTCCATTAGAACCTTACATATTATTGAGGTGGATTAAAAAATCGCTGTCAGTTTGCAGAAACCAGGGCCGGGATGTTATGAAGTCCGAGTTCGGCAGCTGTGAGGGATGCCAGCCGAACTCGGACATTTGTTTAAAGGGGCAATCATGTACAAGGCTAAACCATGCCTTGTACATGATTGCCCCTTTAAATCCGAATGCCGAACTCAGACTTCACTACATTCCGCCCCAAATTTGTATGTTTACATTTTCTATAACCAGCAATACTGCTAGCTGATTAAGTAAAATTTAAGATTTGCTGTAAATAAGCTATGCGTATAACTTTGCCCTTTGTGGATAGATTATCATTGAAAATGTTGAAATACCATATGGGCATTATAGGATTTCCTAGGCATCAATATCATGTTGATGCTCATTGTTTCTATAAACACACTAATATAATAAAGATTGAAATAAAATTAGAAAAAATACCGAATTCATAGTTTATCATGGTCCCTGAAAACACAACTCTCAGCTTTAGTCACAGATATTTTATATACGTTTCACTATACTTAAGGTCCCCTCTACTCAGTAAATCATCATACATCCTTTAGTACCACCAGCCTCCATACAGAAACCAGCTTCATATTATTTAATTTGTCCAGTATTTTTAATATTTCTCAGAGATATGCGCGGACTCCCCGCATTTTGGTTTTTGTTCTAATTTCATCCTCATGTTTTGGTTTTGCAAAACCACCCTCAAGTGTTTTGTTTCGGATTTGGATTTTGGTTTGGTTCAAAATCGATAAAACATCGATAATCATTGATAAAAAATGAAATAAAAAGTCAAAACAGCTAAAATCATCATTTTTGCAATCCAAAACCCAAAATTTGGATTAAAAATCTGAATTCCGAACTGCAGGAACATCTCAACTGGGACTTCTCAGGAGATCTGGGCCAAGCTTTGGTTCAGTTGAGATCAACGAAAATTCAGGTGGATTCAGATTTCTAGAAAACAGAACCGCACATCTCTAGCATTTCTGTTCACTTAATAATTAGAAATTATTTCAAATTCTAATAATTTAAATATTTTTATTTACATAAACATATTTTTATTTACATAATAATTTAAAACCACTGTACACGCATGCCTGGCTGGTCCATTGCTCAAAACAGGTACTAGCATATGCTCCCATGAGCGGGTCACACGCTGGTGCTGCTAGTTGCAATCACGTATGATGAGCATGGACACATTTGTACAAACATTTCCAGTAACAAATCCTTCCATCCTATGACTGCTACTGGAAATTAGGGGAACTTGGTAACAGGGCTGCCACAACCTTTTTGGATGGGGGGGGAGGCAAGCTATAATTTAAATTTGGCAACCCTAAATCGCTGAGTGTCGCCCCCTCAAGGGCAGCTGGACTTACCTGATATGCCACCTCCCTGATGATGGGAAACACTTAAAGCGCAGCTGCAGAACCCCTGTAATAGTTTCAGAAGACACTTACATTTAAGGTCATCCTGATTTTTTAGGTGATTTCCCATAAAATGTGTATAATAAATAAGCCCCAACAACATAACTGTAACATGTGAGTGACTTCATGTAGAAAACGAAGAGACAGGATCTATGAGGAGGGATGAGATGGAGCAGCTTAAAAAGTACTATCTCCATCCCAACACTGCCCGCGTTAACTGTGGATGGTGGTCGCACTGCAGCCCGCGACCCAGTACTTGACTGGTGCCTCTCAAATGTTTTTTTTCTCTTTTTTTTTTGGGGGGGGTGGTCCACCCCTATGCTTGGTAACTGAATCAAGATCTTGACCTAACATTTGTACCATCTGCACTACAGCACTCATAGGCTTTCTGACACCTTGTAACCTTGGATTCCCTTTCTACTTACAATGATAACTTCATCAATTTTACACCTAGAGTTCCAGCAATTCCTAACACATAAAGGTGTTTCAATGATTTCAACAGTGGAAGAAAAAAAAGTCCATGTCAATGCAAGTCTCCACAGCGCAGTGTCTAAACGCACACGTTTCCAGTTCTAGTTTGCTTGAAAGATTAACACACTTGTAACCCCTTTCCTCTGACACCCTGCTCTTGGATAAAGTCAAACGTATGGCTGCTTCGCTTATTCTGCTCCAGAATGTTTTCAGATTCAGAGTTAGTCACCAAGAGAGATTGCTGACAAGGAGGAATTTATTTATTGCTTTTTATTGCTATTGCAATAGAACAACTGCTGCCACCCAGGCCAAAGAGATGCCGTGCACCTTAGCCAAGCGCAAAACCCTCTCTGCAGGGTGCTAACTAACGGAATTCCAAACAGACGTGCTGGTGATTATGTGTCTTGCTCCCTCGGCTGTTGCAGACCAGCTGCTGACATGATTAAGCCAGGAACCTGTTTATGTATTGGACTGTTTATTTGCTCATTGCTCTCTGGAAATCAAGCGAACACATGTAATACTGGACCCCAGAGGGTGCTCATTACAAAACCCTGACTTAGCACTTCTAGCCCCAGACACACTTAGAAAAGGAGTGTAAAAGTGAAAGTGCTATGGTATTCAGCATACCCTTCAACGGATGTTTAGTATGTGATAATCATTAATGGAAATATTGAAGACAAAATTGCTCTAGTAAAATAAGCTAGTTCATTAGTGTTGTTTTTACACATATAAAGCAGCAAAGCATATGTTCTTAATATGTAGGAGAGTCCCATTATAGGATGGGGATATCAAAGTGATAAGCAGGACTGTAATGTTAGGTCAGGTTAGGGAGTACACCTGTCCTTCCTGTGTTATTGACTAATCAGTGACAACCTCATATGTGCAGACATGCAGGTGTAGCACCCTCTCTCAAGCCCAATAATGAGTGACATGACCTTCAGACCATATGGTCACAAACTTGTATTCATCTGATGCCATATCCCCTCCTAAATCTTTCTTTCCTTGTGTGAGGATGGGAATCTTATTCCGCCAGAGACCACTCAGGGAACCCTTTATACCTGACACAAAGACCACTCATCCACATTGATAAAGCAGGTTCATTAAACTAACATTAGTTTTATTTAAGCAGGGGCCAGAGAATTAAGACAATGACAGGAAAATACACTGCTCAAAAAAATAAAGGGAACACTAAAATAACACATCCTAGATCTGAATGAATGAAATATTCTTATTAAATACTTTGTTCTTTACATAGTTGAATGTGCTGACAACAAAATCACACAAAAATTATCAATGGAAATCAAATTTATTAACCCATGGAGGTCTGGATTTGGAGTCACCCTCAAAATTAAAGTGGAAAAACACACTACAGGCTGATCCAACTTTGATGTAATGTCCTTAAAATAAGTCAAAATGAGGCTCAGTAGTGTGTGTGGCCTCCACGTGCCTGTATGACGTCCCTACAACCCACACAAGTGGCTCAGGTAGTGCAGCTCATCCAGGATGGCACATCAATGCGAGCTGTGGCAAGAAGGTTTGCTGTGTCTGTCAGCGTAGTGTCCAGAGCATGGAGGCGCTACCAGGAGACAGGCCAGTACATCAGGAGACGTGGAGGAGGCCGTAGAAGGGCAACAACCCAGCAGCAGGACCACTACCTCCGCCTTTGTGCAAGGAGGAACAGGAGGAGCACTGCCAGAGCCCTGCAAAATGACCTCCAGCAAGCCACAAATGTGCATGTGTCTATTCAAACGATCAGAAACAGACTCCTTGAGGGTGATATGAGGGCCCGACGCCCACAGGTGGGGGTTGTGCTTACAGCCCAACACCGTGCAGGACGTTTGGCATTTTCCAGAGAACACCAAGATTGGCAAATTCGCCACTGGCGCCCTGTGCTCTTCACAGATGAAAGCAGGTTCTCACTGAGCACATGTGACAGATGTGAAAGAGTCTAGAGACGCCAAGGAGAACGTTCTGCTGCCTGCAACATCCTCCAGCATGACCGGTTTGGCAGTGGGTCAGTAATGGTGTGGGGTGACATTTCTTTGGGGGGCCGCACAGCCCTCCATGTGCTCGTCAGAGGTAGCCTGACTGCCATTAGGTACCGAGATGAGATCCTCAGACCCCTTGTGAGACCTATGCTGGTGCGGTTGGCCCTGGGCTCCTCCTAATGCAAGACAATGCTAGACCTCATGTGGCTGGAGTGTGTCAGCAGTCCCTGCAAGGCGAAGGCATTGATACTATGGACTGGCCCGCCCGTTCCCCAGACCAGAATCCAATTGAGCACATCTGGGACATCATGTCTCGCTCCATCCACCAACGCCACGTTGCACCACAGACTGTCCAGGGGTTGGCGGATGCTTTAGTCCAGGTCTGGGAGTAGATCCCTCAGGAGACCATCCGCCACCTCATCAGGAGCATGCCCAGGCGTTGTAGGGAGGTCATACAGGCACGAGGAGGCCACACAAACTACTAAGCCTCATTTTGACTTGTTTTAAGGACATTACATCAAAGTTGGATCAGCCTGTAGTGTGTTTTTCCACTTTAATTTTGAGAGTGACTCCAAATCCAGACCTCCATGGGTTAATAAATTTGATTTCCATTGATAATTTTTGTGTGATTTTGCTGTCAGCACAATCAACTATGTAAAGAACAAAGTATTTAATAAAAATATTTCATTCATTCAGATCTAGGATGTGTTATTTTAGTGTTCCCTTTATT
This sequence comes from Pseudophryne corroboree, assembly GCF_028390025.1. Lineage (NCBI taxonomy): Eukaryota > Metazoa > Chordata > Amphibia > Anura > Myobatrachidae > Pseudophryne > Pseudophryne corroboree. The sequence continues at coordinate 531,054,204 of NC_086446.1, read as the reverse complement.
CTTTTGAGCATTGTACTTTATCTGGGAAATAAAACAATGGTAAATGGCATAACTTGAAATAAAGAAATGTCAATTCACTCTCTCTCCAATCAATCTGCTCTGAGCTCTAGCCCCATCCTCCGATTTGGAAGTAATACTACAACAACTATAAATTAACTTTGCCTATTTTGGACAAACCTTGTATCATAATTTTAACAGCAAGGGTTGATGGCTCAAGCTTCCTACAGTTCTTCCACATGGTAGCTCAGCTCCAAATCTTTGGTGGTTCTCACATGGATCCTAAGAAAGTGCAATTTGGATATTCACAGCAATTGTCTTCCTTCATACTCTGCACATCATACATGCACAGCATTTCACAACAACCGATATACTGTAATAAAGCTCTATTATCTATCATGTCTTCATCATACTCATGCACAATGGTAGCATGCCCTTTGCAATTGCTTCCACCACAGAGATTGAAATAAGACAGACTAGGAGAGTTATAGATTTATATTTATTGAAGAGCTAATACATTGAGAAAGTTAGTGTACAGTACGTGTTTTTGTAATCTCCTGTTATTTCAAATGTATTATACTGTATCCTTTTGAATCAATCTTTACTTAATACTTACTTAATTGCTTATTTAATTAAGTTAACCCACTCTCTGGTCATTTGCATAAATTCAAAAATCATTTTGCATTAATTTGGTTGTGCTTTCAGTGTGTCTGTGGGGAGAACCCTTGCCTCTCTGCTTTGGTGTGGAGAAGGTGAAAGCAATAGTGCTGTCAAAGACAGAGTGCTGCAGCAAGAGCAGATTTCTAACAACCCACTACAACCAGGTAACATCGGGCTTGTATCATTCCAACACTACTACTAGTACTTATAATTTATTTGTAATTTTTTTTTTTTGGGGGGGGAGTATCACAATTTCTCTCTTCCCTTTTCTACTCTCTTTCATTTTTCTTTCAAACGGAGGCATGCCACTACAGTTGCAGGGGAGGGAAGAAGCCAGGGTCTCCATTAGACGATGAAGACTTCCTGACATCTACGTAGCAGCTGTGTAGAGATATAGCTGGATCATCAATGATGGCTGACTTGGTTCTCTCTTGTAACAAGCACCCTATGTGCACTGTCTAATAACATCTTATACTGTTGTGACACTGCCTGTTCTGAAAGCCCTCTAGTTGTCTTTATCCTTATCTAAAGTCTGATCTTAGTGAGGTCAGTTGTCAGCTCACATTGTTGTTTGACTTCAGTATGTTTGCTCTACCTCTCAAGTAGCTCAGTTTGGAAGATTGGTAGATGTTTGTCCTTAAACATGGTCATCATCATTGTATGCTGGCAAACAAGAATTACTCGAAAGATATGGGATTATAGGGTGACTGTGTGTCCTCCAGATGAGGCTACAGTATCATCTTGCAAGTCTTTTTTTCTTTAAAAATTGGTAGGGGTTTCCACTTTCCATGTGCTGGTTTCTTCTTATAGGGACTAATTCAGATGTGGTTGGAGTTGCTATCACTGCTGCTTACTTAGAGACAGCAGCGATAGCACTAACATGGTAATGTAAATTATACTGTGGGAAATCCCTCCTAAAATAAGAATATAACAAGGAGGGACTGCAAAAGCAGCCAACATAGGCTTCTATTGCATTAGCCCATGCAACTATTGCACAGTTTACAGGAGAAGTGACCCACACTGATGCATGCTGCACGTACATATGGAGTAGGTGGCGGGGCTGAACCTGGATGCAATGCTATCACTTTGTTTCTATGCCTTCACATCTACATGGCTTTTTCTAAATCTTTCTCTAATTCAAAGAAAAGGTCAATGATTTTGGCAATTGTGAAAGGTGTGTTACACCGGGTATTATTACACTTGATTGTATTTTATTATTATGACAATTGTGCTATAATAATAAATTATGTTGTTTTTATGTTATATTGCCTTCCGTTTTTTCTATTGTTGGATAATGGTTTTATATTATATCTGTAGTCTATTTATATTATTTTTAAGGTACACATATGTTTGAGTGATTGTTAACCATGTCCCCACAGTGATGAGATTGATTAGAAAGGAGGTTAAATACTGCACCCCTACATACACCTTGCCAAAGACCTTGAAACGCATTAGTGGGACTGTGAGGAGCCAGCAAATAACCTGTGTTTACCGCTGTTTGGTTCCTGCATTCCCAGGGATGCATTATACATCTAAGATGGACACTTTGTCTCCTTATATCTAGTATGCTGTTTTACTCACTATGTTGGTCGATTATTAATTTTACTTTGACTAGTTTGTATCCAGTTAATCAGTTTTCCATTATTGGAAGTCTCTTTTCCATTGCCACAGAAAATATGGTGAAAAATGGCGCAGACACCATTTTCCCAAAGAACTGTGCATGTGCAGTAAGAAAATAGCATGGGCCCATGAGCATAGGTTTCTACTGAGGACTTGCACAGGTAAGAAGGGGAGTCCACAGACACTGCAAATGTGCCCTCTCCTCTGCATATACTGTAGACGCACTTACTCGCGGCCAGGAGTAATTCATTGGTAATTGAACCAGCCCCATGGACTAATTAGAGCAGAATAAGTGCTACTTACTGTAACATGCATTTATTTTTATTTAAAAAATGTCCTGGTGAAGAGACCACAGTGTCTCAAAATGCATTGGCAACATTCTGCTCCTGATTAGCAGTAACCATTAGGTTCGTTGATACCATCTATCCAGGGCCAGATTAACAATGGGGCAGATGGAGCTCCAGCTCCAGGTCTCCACATAACAACAGGTCCATCATCATGGCAGCATGATGATCACTAGCCACCAGCTGGCCACACGGTCAGCCATAAATCATAAGCATTAAATTGTATTTATATTTTCCACACAATATGATGCAGTTTTTATACTTTTACATATTTAAGGAAACATTGGGGCTGATAGTGTATGGGGTCTATATGGCACGGCCACGCCCACACAGCACTGGACACACACCCTGTGCTTCTCATAATAGGCCCTTGAACATTTTCATCCCCAGGCCCATGAGGCCCATAATCCAGCCTTGCATCTACCGGATCGCTTTAGGAGCCAATGCAGGGTACTGTACATCCGGAGCATCCTGCTAATACCACCTGCAGAACCCTATTTCTTTTCTGGTATGACTCTATTTGGTTATTATCACTTATATGTACATATGATAAAACACAGTGTTTGCAATATCACACTGAACATATTATCAACTTTGGTCCTTGCACATTTGTTTTCACCTTTTAATACATTGTTTTCATTATTTTATGATTAGATTGTATACCTTTTTCACGCTTTATTTTTATGTTCTAAATGTAAAAGTGCTTTTTTTATGCACATATGGTTGTTGTATGATTATTTAAAAATGTGTCAAAAGGGGGAACAGTACAGTAAGAAAATATGAAGAGCTTTGGTTCCCAAGTTTAGGAACTTATTTAGTTTATGGTTAAACATTGCAGAAATAAATGAGAATAAATAAAAATGACTGCTTAGAGATTGCATTACTTTTTTCTATTATTATTATTATTATTATTATTATTATTATTATTATCATTCCTTTATATATATGACCTCATAAGGGTTCCGCAGCACCCAATTACAGAGTACATATGCACATAATCAAAAGAGGAAAACAGTGAAGACAATATAGGACAAGTACAGGGTAACTAAGCATAACTACTGTACATCAGTAAACGACACTGAGATAAGTATCAAGGTGTCAGATACTGCAGGATTTGGGCAGTTGAGGATTATTAGAGAAAGAAAAGCATAAGCACATGAGGGAAGAGGACCCTACTCGTGAGAGCTTACATTCTAAAGGGTAGGGGCAGACAGGGGTGAGACAGATAAGGTACAATGAGCGTGGGACAGAGGGTTAGGGTGAGATTTGGCTGAGTTTGGTGAAGAAGTGGGTCTATACAAGTTACTTTAGTAATACACATCAAAGTTCTGAGCACAAGCAAATCTCAAATTTGTTATACTTTATATCAGAAGATTATACAGTAACTGTGGCATGAAACTCCAATTTCAAATACAGTATGTCTAGAATAAGCATGCATGAGAGTGGTAAGCCAAAAGGTTTTGTATAAGTAGTTAGGACTACCCAGAAGGGAGAGTGGTAAACCAAAAATTTGGCACCATAAATAGTTACGGCATGCCAAAAATTGGTAATACATTATGTAGTGGCTAGGAAAATTTTATTGGACAGGATATGCAAATATATACGCAATTGTTTTTCAAAATTATACCAGAGTAATTCATTTTTAACCTGTTTCCTCTTATAGAAAAAAGTGTGGTATGCCTGTATCTACGGAAAACTCCGTAATACATATACACAAACAATAAATGTACCCAACCATGACTAAGTACTTTATTCAGTTTATAATATTAACTCATTCCACAGATTTAATGCAATAATGTATATAGTCGCTGTACAATAAAATAGGAGCACTTGTAGAGTGTGCATGTACAGTCTTATCTGTTCTTATATAGGGATCAAAAAACACTATTACAACCTATGTAAGTACTGGGTTCGCCAACTAAAGCATACTGCAACAAACCATTTATGCCAGCTACAAGCATAGACCTTCACACAGTGTAGGTTTTTTTCTTTCAATAAAAAATTTCATTATTAAAAAATATATATTTTCGAAATGTTTAAATTAATTTAACTTCCACCCCCCTCCCCCATAACTTCTTTGCAGTTTTGGGTAAAAAATTAACCAGTTAAGCAGTTTTAAAAAAGTAGAAAAAAGCAGCTAAAACATGAGAAAGAGGGCCTAATTCAGAGGCACATGTACAGTACTTCGGCCATATCTGCAACCACATTGTGTGCTCAGAAAGCAGTTCTCCTCCTGTATTCACGGTTGTATTGTAATCAGCTATGCGATAGATATCATGCACTGAATTCCCCTAAAACAGCAGAAATATGGTTTCTGTCAGCACTTATTCTCTTTACAGGAAAAAGGTCTGGCACAAAGCATTATATAATATTCCTGTTGCACTGTGACTATCACCTCACAGTTTTATACCGTATTAGGCAGCACAAATAATGGGAGACATGAAACTCTTTCCGTAATAATCTTCCTTATGATACCTTTCAGTCTTTCTAACAGCAAGTTCAAGGTTGTCCTTATGGTAAAGGAATATTCCAATGGAAAAAAACATACTGTCATCCTGATTCTTTTTATAAATTTGATACAATTGAATGATTCTGTAATATTATATCTGTCACTCCTCTCATTTAGGGGCCTATTAATTATTGGCCCCCAATAATTAAGTATCTAACTCGCTGCAAGTAGCAGCGGTGGATACAAAATCACCAGAGCAATTCAACATTGCCCCAGTGCGAGGACAGCTGATCTAAAAATCAGCTGTCCCTGCACTCTTCAGCAGCGCTACCCCGGCTCGGACTGGCCCACAGGGGTACAGGGGGAACCACCGGTAGGCCCCACTGCCTGGGGGCCCCTCCTCCTCCAGGGATCAGGTTCTAGACTGTGCACTTGAATTATACATTATACATATGTTACCTTATACTGCACAGGATTATGATGTATTCTCTACAGTACATTGCTGTCATTAATCTGGCACATTATCATGCATGCACTAGCATTAATTACTATATAAATTATCAAGGAGTCCAGACCATGTACTCTATAATGGTTAGCCAAACCTCTGTGGTGGCTGGCCACACCCCCTTTGGAGGCTGGCCACACCTCTAATCATGGGCCCCTACCACTGCATACCCTTGGTGGGCCCTTCATGCTCCAGTCCAACACTGGCGCTACCTCTGTGCAAATGAACACAGTAAGGAGCAGAGCACTGAGAACAGAAAACTTTCGTAAGCGATCAACCTTTCTCGCAATTAATTTCTGAAAATTATGTGTTCTCTGTGTTTGAGGAATACAGCGTTAAGGAGGTCTCCATACACAGTACAGATTCAGGGATGACAAGTACGCAGGTTAATTCACTGAAATCCCCTGCGTTACCTGTTTGAGGAATGGGGGCCAGCACTTAATTAATATATTCACCCACTCTTAAGGATAATGAATAGAACCTGTACATGTTCAAATGAAGTATTTCACCCACTGAGAAGAGTTTCTGTAATACAGGAGAGGAGAAGACCCATGTGCAGGCTCCGTACGTGCCCCCTCCTCTCTGCGGCATAGTACACTCTAGGGCACAATAGCTTCAGGAGAGTGGCAATCAGGCACTGTGACCCTCTCCCATGTCGCCCAGTATACACTGAAAGTAGGAGCCACCAGCAGATTGACCTCTTAGCAGCGGCACTACAGTCAGTAGTCAGCTGCATTGTCACATTAGCAAAAACAGTGGTGACTGTAGTGCTGCTCCTGGAGAAGGTCTTGACTATTGGCAGCTCTTCCATGCATCTCTCCACCACATCAGCACCAGTGAGGAGATGGACAACGCAGAATACATGACCTCTCCTAGCAGTATGACTACATCATCATCAGCCATCATTGAGGAGATGGGGGCATCAATTTGTGGCAAATTTATGTGAACTGGCAGCACTACCAAAAATCTTGCCTAGCACTGGCTGCATGGAGGTAGTGCTTTATGTGGATACGTCATTTACTAATATATTATTTGTACTTAGGATTCCCATAGCCTGTAGGTATCCTGTAAAACCAATATTATGTTTGTGACAGATCAAGTACTAACTGGAGCGGCTGCATCACTCACTGCTCCCTTGTAGGCTTGGGTAGCCCTCTACCCATCAGGTGGCCGACTAATCCACTGTTCAGGTGTGTACCCAGCATTAGTCCTGGGAAGCGCATGTCCGACTACTCCTTAGCTTAATTAAAAAAGCTGCCCAGTATTTGTTTTACCATAGTTTTACCGCATGGTAAAAGTTGGGGAGCGGCAGTGGTCATCTGCTCAGAATTTTTTGTGCAGTTTTAAAACATCTTTATTTTAAGGCCTTAGTGATGGCTACACACAAGTTTCACATACATGGCCATCGGCGGCATCAAGCTTCACCTGGACCATCTGAAAGGTCATTGGTTACACAAAATGCAGGGCCTGATTCAGGGGTGTACGTAATTGCACTCACAACAGAGCATGTGCTAATGACACAGGCGCTGTTATTTGTACATAGATGTCCAGTGGCACCTCTAATACAATACTTGCTTAATAAGACACGCCATCGAACCACTAATCAACCCTATGGTTACTCAGAATGTCCATCGCAAAGAAGCAGCCAGAGACATTACAACTGCATGCAAACACGGTTGGGGCCATGCTACCTGCTGCTGGGATCCCAGCGGTCAATATCCTGATACCGGATTGGTGGCCTCAGAATGCCGTCGGGGAGGGGGGTTCGTGCAACGAAGCCCCTTTCGGGCCGCTGTGTTTGCCACGCTGCAGACTCGGTGGCGAGCTGTGCTCGCCACAGGTTCTATTCCCACTCTATGGGTGTGGTGGACACCCACGAGGGGGAATAGTCCCTCCTAGTCGCCATGCCGACTGTCGGTATTGTGAGGGGACGGGAAGTAGGGGGAGTTATTGTGGCCGTCGGTCTCCTGACCGTCGGTCACATAACTACATCCATACAAAGATACCATCACTGTCTGTGACACACCAACAAAGTGCTCACAACACACCCATGTTTGACAGTCAATCATTCTGCATCCAAATTTGCACTGCAACTGCCATCACAAGATTATGGCGCCACATGCCACTCAGACACATGTGCAGTTTAAGAAAAATCGATTAACCGTGCAAACATTAGCATTGCATTTTGTTAGTGTCTCACAGTTGTTAAACCTCATCAATTGAAATCAATCAATACTATAAATCACATACTGTACAAATTATTTGTAACAAACAGGCTATCAACAACTGAAAATAGTGTAATATGCTTTAAAAAAAATGTAGTTTGCTTTCAACGTAGGAGAGAGATATATTTATCGTAATTCAAGTGAAAGAACAATGGTGTCGGTGAATGACGAGCCTTTAAAAGATAGTAAGGTCCTTGGTCCATCCACCATTATACAGCAGGATTTTCATGCGCAGCACAACAGATGGTCTATGTCAGTATTTAGTATGCTGAGACGTGTGAATCATAAAATAAACAGTAGACTTACAACTTCCAGCTAAATAACATTCATTACTGGAAATTACTACTACCAGTATAGCACTGCTAAGTGTTAGGCTAAGAGAAAGTCAAATCTAATACCATTCCTCAACAAATGGTCACTATTGTGACATACTACTCTGCTCAACCCTACCTTATTCTCTACTACCCTGTCCTACACTACCCTTCCCAAATCTACTCTGTGCTACACTACCATGGGCAGTCCTCCCCTGCCCTACACTACCCTTCCCAAATCCACTCTGTGCTACACTACCCTGGGCAATCCTCCCCTGTCCTACACTACCTTGACCAATACTTCTTTGTCAGACCCTACCCTGCATTCACCACCATGACCAACTGTTATCCTATACTACCCTAACGGACCCTACTATGTCATACTCTACCCCGTCCATCCCCACCCAGACCTACACTACCCTGACAACACTACACTATATGACCCTACACTATCCTACATTACTCTGACCTACCCTACCCTGTCCTAGTCTACCCCGAGCTACACTACTTTGAAAATCTCTACTGTATGCTAACCTGACTGACAATACCTTGTTCTACACTAAACTGATCTGCACTACCCATTTTGTCCAGCAAAAGGGTTTCTTATATTTTCATAAATCAGGCTTCTACCTGCTTGCTTGCACCTCATGTCATCTGTCTGTTGCCCCTCCCCACTAGATTGTTAGCTCTTCAGAGCAGGGCCCCCTTTCCTCTTGTCTAAGCCCTCTTGATACATTTCACTCAGCGACCATCTTTACCTGCTTTTTCTCCTGCTGATAAATGGCCCCTCTCTATCTATGGCCGCCAGCCCCAAGTAGTACAATGATCACTCCCTCACTACTTATATCTAAGCTGTATTGTGTATGAGAATTGTGGTGCTCTTTGTTACCTGCACTCCATTTCTGTTATTTATTTACTGTTATGCTAAGTTTTGTCTCCCTGTACTGTCCTTTGTACGGCGCTGCGAAACACTTGTGGCGCCCTATAAATAAAATGTAATAATAATAATAATAATAAATCAGCCCTAAAAATAGCTATTATGGATAGTCTGCTACTCTTGCAATAGCGCTGCATGCTTGCCCCTCAGGCTAATATTTTGCCATCTTGCTCTGTATATGGAAAGAGACAGTTTGCCAGCAATTGGTGTCTAATGGATGCTTAACAAAGGCGCACTAATGTAATATATATACAGTAGAATAAAAGTTATTTAGTGGAGACAGACAAGCTGCAGTCTTTGTGTATTACTAAACCAATACGCTCGACATCAAATTTAGTGGAAGACCTTAATAATATATGAGATTGTGGATTTTTCATTTCTATATATTACTATGCTCACTACAGATGGGACAAGAAAAATACACATGCACCTACAGTACGTGTGCTGTTGGGCACTGCACGCTTTCATACTACGCAGTTAAACTCTATGTATCAGTGATCTTAGCCCCAACTGTATGAGCTGCTCATATAGCCCTATTATTTTTCCATGAAAAACCCAATGATCCACATCCAATGATGCCGTTATCATCCTGATGACTTGCAGACATATTCCTCCTCACACAGTCAGATTCTTATGTTACAATATTAGCGTATGTTAGTGCCAAACCTTTACTTTGCTAGGTCATGCATAGAACTCAAAGTTAGAGTGAAAGTCTTTATTGGCCACAAATCAAGCTTGTGTCTCCAATTTGCCAGATGTGGACAGGTCATACTGGTTCACATCTGAGCCAAATCTGCTTCACCTCAAAGCAAGCGCACTCTTGCATACTGACATTAATCATACTAGGCAACAACCATGTGTAATATGTAAATAAAAACTAATGTGTGCAACAAATAAATGTCCAGCATTTTACTAGGAAAATGTCAAAAGTCCTAGCGTAGGTGATTCAGGGTAGTGACTGGATACCAAAAGCTTGGTCAAGCGCTGCAAAATAAACTTTGAAAAGTAGGTTGTTGCTACCAGTAATATATTATCTCCTTTTGATCCATATTGCTATTGCAGACCCATAATAAAGGACGTGATCCCTGACCCTTAGAACCTTCTGTTATCCTCAGGACAAATCCCCACTCCAAATTTCAAACTTCAATGGGACCAGCATTTTTGGATGAGTTCTGATTTTGGAAATCACTGTCTTCTGCTATTTTTGACACAATTTAAATCTTATAGCAAAAATCAGTAATCAGTAATTTTACAAAATCACACCTCATTACATCTACACTAAGGGGGAAATTTACTAAGCTCCCGATTTTGACCGAGATGCCGTTTTTTCATCAAAGTGTCATCTCGGTAATTTACTAAACACTAATCACGGCAGAGATGAGGGCATTCGTAATTTTTTGCAAGTCCAAGTAAAAAATTACGAATGAATACACCATCGGTCAAAACGCGGCTGTTTAAGTATGAATCTCGGTCATTTACTAAGAAGTGCAAAGCAAAAAAAAAAAAAACACTGCCGTGAAAAATTACAACTCGTAAAAAAGTGCTAAAAAAAAACAGACCTTTTTTTTTTATTCGTGATTGGATAGGCATGCACGGATCCATGAGATCCGTGCATGTATATCAGTGGGAAGGGGTGGGAAAGTGCTTATTTTTTCAAAAAAAATTGCGTGGGGTCCCCCCTCCTAAGCATAACCAGCCTCGGGCTCTTTGAGCCGATCCTGGTTGCCGAAATATGGGGAAAAAAATGACAGGGGTTCCCCCATATTTAAGCAACCAGCATCGGGCTCTGCGCCTGGTCCTGGTCCCAAAAATACGGGGGACAAAAAGAGTAGGGGTCCCCCGTATTTTTAAAACCAGCACCGGGCTCCACTAGCTGGACAGATAATGCCACAGCCGGGGGTCAATTTTATATAGTGCCCTGCGGCCGTGGCATAAAAAATCCAACTAGTCACTCCTGGCCGGGGTACCCTGGGGGAGTGGGGACCCCTTCAATCAAGGGGTCCCCCCCCCCAGCCACCCAAGGGCCAGGGGTGAAGCCCGAGGCTGTCCCCCCCCATCCAATGGGCTGCGGATGGGGAGGCTGATAGCCTTTGTTGTAAAAGAAAAGATATTGTTTTTAGTAGCAGTACTACAAGGCCCAGCAAGCCTCCCCCGCATGCTGGTACTTGGAGAACCACAAGTACCAGCATGCGACGGAAAAACGGGCCCGCTGGTACCTGTAGTACTACTACTAAAAAAATACCCAAAAAAAGACAAGACACACACACACCGTGAAAGTATAATTTTATTACATACATACATACACACATACATACATACTTACCTTAAGTTCCCACGCAGGTCGGTCCTCTTCTCCAGTAGAATCCAAGGGGTACCTGTTGAAGAAATTATACTCACGAGATCCAGGGGTCCAGGCTCCTCGGGAAATCCAGGGGTAATCCACGTACTTGAAAAAAATAACAAAACGGTGTCCCAACCACGAACTGAAAGGGGACCCATGTTTGCACATGGGTCACCTTTCCACGAATGCCAGAAACCCACTTTGACTTCTGTCTAAGTGGGTTTCTTCAGCCAATCAGGGAGCGCCACGTTGTAGCACTCTCCTGATCAGCTGTGTGCTCCTGTCCTCACTGACAGGCAGCACACGGCAGTGTTACAATGTAGCGCCTATGCGCTACATTGTAACCAATGATGGGAACTTTCTGCTCAGCGGTGACGTCACTTTAGGTCAACCGCAGGGCAGAAAGTTCCCATCATTGGTTACAATGTAGCGCATAGGCGCTACATTGTAACACTGCCGTGTGCTGCCTGTCAGTGAGGACAGGAGCACACAGCTGATCAGGAGAGTGCTACAACGTGGCGCTCCCTGATTGGCTGAAGAAACCCACTTAGACAGAAGTCAAAGTGGGTTTCTGGCATTCGTGGAAAGGTGACCCATGTGCAAACATGGGTCCCCTTTCAGTTCGTGGTCGGGACACCGTTTTGTTATTTTTTTCAAGTACGTGGATTACCCCTGGATTTCCCGAGGAGCCTGGACCCCTGGATCTCGTGAGTATAATTTCTTCAACAGGTACCCCTTGGATTCTACTGGAGAAGAGGACCGACCTGCGTGGGAACTTAAGGTAAGTATGTATGTATGTGTGTATGTATGTAATAAAATTATACTTTCACGGTGTGTGTGTCTTGTCTTTTTTTGGGTATTTTTTTAGTAGTAGTACTACAGGTACCAGCGGGCCCGTTTTTCCGTCGCATGCTGGTACTTGTGGTTCTCCAAGTACCAGCATGCGGGGGAGTCTTGCTGGGCCTTGTAGTACTGCTACTAAAAACAATATCTTTTCTTTTACAACAAAGGCTATCAGCCTCCCCATCCGCAGCCCATTGGATGGGGGGGGGCAGCCTCGGGCTTCACCCCTGGCCCTTGGGTGGCTGGGGGGGGGGACCCCTTGATTGAAGGGGTCCCCACTCCCCCAGGGTACCCCGGCCAGGAGTGACTAGTTGGATTTTTGATGCCACGGCCGCAGGGCACTATATAAAAGTGACCCCCGGCTGTGGCATTATCTGTCCAGCTAGTGGAGCCCGGTGCTGGTTTTAAAAATACGGGGGACCCCTACTCTTTTTGTCCCCCGTATTTTTGGGACCAGGACCAGGCGCAGAGCCCGATGCTGGTTGCTTACATATGGGGGAACCCCTGTCATTTTTTTCCCCATATTTCGGCAACCAGGATCGGCTCAAAGAGCCCGAGGCTGGTTATGCTTAGGAGGGGGGACCCCACGCAATTTTTTTTTTAAATTTTACAGTGTTTAATTAAAAAAAAAAAAAAAATAGAACCCCAGCACGGATCACACAGATCCGGACGAGATTAATTGTAAAAAAGTCGGCAGTGTTTTGCTAATCACTGCCGTAAAAAACACAAAAAAAACACGAATGACATCGACATCGGAAGAAAAGAAAAACCCGAATACGACAGCTTAGTAAATCCATCGTAACAAATTCAAAAAGTTGCAGTTTTACACTTTCGATGTCATTCGTGATTGAACTTTGACCTGAAACGGGAAAATACGAATCTTAGTAAATTTACCCCTAAGTCTTTTCTATGAGAAAGGGTTTTTACATTTTCCATAGTATATCCAATCACATTAAGAAGTGCATACAAAGTATATTATAGATGTTACCTGTCCCAACTAGGCTATAAAATATTTTTCTCCCCTCCTATTAATGTTGAATATCTTCCATTGATATAGGTACCTTTCTCCATATACCTGTATGGTGAACCTGTCCAAAAATAGTGGCTTTTTGGGATGGGCTCTCATACCTCCTAAGTAAAGTAGCCACTATCTCCAACACTAAGTAGGGATCTATAGTCTTTCCTCTTGAAGCTTCAAACAGAATGAAATGTAGATACAATAGCAATTCAGATTATTAACGCAGCCAGTTGCTTCTAAGCAACCCATTGAAAATGGCCAGGCCAGATGCCTCTTTGTAAATGGTCTTCACCAAAATCTGCCACTTGGCCACCATAAAAAAACATTTCCGTCAGCCTCAGTAATACATACACTATTTTGTTCTAACCTTGGTACCTGTGGGTTTATTTTTTCAATATAAAAATTTCCAGTAACAAAATATAGAAATATATTTTCCCTCTTTAGGACAAATGCACTAGTATAATCTACAGTGTCTTATAAACCACAGGTTTTCAAACTCGGTCCTCAGGACCCCACACAGTGCATGTTTTGCAGGTCTCCTCACAGAATGACAAGTGAAATAATTGACTCCACCTGTGGACCTTTAAAATTGTGTCAGTGAGTAATTAATTCACCTGTGCACCTGCTGGGTTACCAGCAAAACGTGCACTGTGTGGGGTCCTGAGGACTGAGTTTGAGAACCTATGTTCTAGACCACAGGTTCTCAAACTCGGTCCTCAGGACCCCACACAGTGCATGTTTTGCAGGTCTCCTCACAGAATCACAAGTAACATAATTAGCTCCACCTGTGGACCTTTTAAAATGTGTCAGTGAGTAATTAATACACCTGTGCACTTACTGGGTTACCTGCAAAACATGCACTGTGTGGGGTCCTGAGGACCGAGTTTGAGAACCTCTGTTCTAGAACACAGGTTCTCAAACTCGGTCCTCAGGACCCCACACGGTGCATGTTTTTCAGGTCTCCTCACAGAATCACAAGTGAAATAATTAGCTCCACCTGTGGACCTTTTAAAATGTGTCAGTGAGTAATTAATACACCTGTGCACTTGCCGGGTCACCTGCAAAACATGGACTGTGTGGGGTCCCGAGGACCGAGTTTGAGAACCACTGTTCTAGACCAATAGAGGTCCCAATTTATCCCTACACACTTATCCACTTGTCCTTTCCACCCACATAACCTTAATCTACATTCTTGTTAGCCTACTGTGCATTTAAATATATCACATTGAACATATTTATAATCCTTTAGCTCTTATTTGTTATGTATGGTTTTATACTTTAATTTATATATTACTGCAATGATTCTTGTTATATCATGTATTTACACTTTATAAATGTCTGAAAATGAATACAATCAAAACAACGGTTATATTCTCAGGTACACTATGGGGCCTATTTACTAATCAATATTTGTGGGATATCCCTCAAAACACTCATTTTTCGCGGGGTATCCACAAATATGAAGTAATCACTTCCCTTCTTGCACACCTTAGGTATATTCTCCTTTCGGAGCTCCTGTCTTTGCAGATGGTTTAAAAGAACATTCTAGCAATGGATGCAGTATGATATCCTGGCTGACGGGATGCCGGCAGTTAGAATACCGTTGCCAGCATCCCAATAGTGTAAATCCCAGCATGGGGGAGGTGTCATGACAGGGACGTGCAGTCAGGGGAGGCAGGGGAGGCAGTGCTTCCCCTGTCATTAATGATTACAGTAATACACAGAAGATACTTATGACACAAAGTGTCATAAGTATATGCTTTACTCATGCTTTAAGTACATGCAGTACTCATGAGCCTCCACTATCATCGGCTGCTCCGCCCCGCCGCTGTACTAGCAGCGCAGCCAGAGAGCCAGCCGACCTCATCTCGTGGTGACCGTGCTGAACGTTCTGTGTATTGACCATGGGCTGCCCTGCGCTCTGTGTTTCAGTGCTCCGGGCAACCCATGGTCTGTACACAGCAGCGCTCAGCATGGAGAAGTGCGCACTGTGAAGGAAGGGGGGGGGGGGCAATTGCTCCATGACCAGGGGGGGAAAGGGGTTGGGTGGGGGGAGATTACCATGTGGCTATGTGCTGGGGTTTAAAGGGATATGTGGCTATGTGCTGGGGTATAAGGGGATATGTGGCTATGTGCTGGGGTATAAAGGGATATGTGGCTATGTGCTGGGGTATAAAGGGATATGTGGCTATGTGTTGGGGTATAAAGGGATATGTGGCTATGTGCTGGGGTATAAGGGGATATGTGGCTATGTGCTGGGGTATAAAGGGATATGTGGCTATGTGCTGGGGTATAAGGGGAGGAAGGGTGGTTGGTGTTGCTACGTGTGTGCCAGGGTATAAGGGGGGGGGGGGGTGTAATTACTGCGTGTATGCCAGGTGTAAGGGGAGGGGGTGTATACTGTGTGTGTTTCGGGGTATAAGGGGAGGGGGGTGTATACTGTGTGTGCGCCAGGGTATAAGGGGAGGGGGGTGTATACTGTGTGTGTTCCAGGGTATAAGGGGAGGGGAGTGTATACTGTGTGTGCGCCAGGGTATAAGGGGAGGGGGGTGTATACTGTGTGTGCGCCAGGGTATAAGGGGAGGGGGGTGC
The DNA here is from genome assembly GCF_028390025.1 of Pseudophryne corroboree. Classification (NCBI taxonomy): domain Eukaryota; kingdom Metazoa; phylum Chordata; class Amphibia; order Anura; family Myobatrachidae; genus Pseudophryne; species Pseudophryne corroboree. The sequence continues at coordinate 531,038,362 of NC_086446.1, read as the reverse complement.
ATACTGTGTGTGTGCCAGGGTATAAGGGGAGGGGGGTGTATACTGTGTGTGTGCCAGGGTATAAACGAGGGGGGGTAATTACTGCATGTGTGCCGGGGTGTAAGGGGAGAGGGGGGTGATTACTGCCTATGTGCCGGGGTATAAGGGGCCTGCAGCTGTAATCCCGCTTCCATACTTCCAGGCAGACTCTCCGCTGCTGTCCTTAACCCCGGGCATCTCTGCTGCCAAGACTTAACAGGCATTGGCGGCAGCATCGGACTGGGAATTAGCTGTAGCTGGCGGTGACTTTAGCAGGCATTGGCAGCTGGCGTGGGTGGCAGTACAGTAGCGAGCTCTGGCGCCAGCTATAGTGCTGGTAGCGGACATGCCTCACCAGCCACTGACCTCACCGCACGCCACTGTGTCATGATCCTGACCTATTTCATCCGCGTACTAACCTGACCTATTTCATCCATGTACTAGTGCCTTACCTCCTGTCCTGCAGTGTTTTCAGGATTTCTCTCAGTCTTGCTAAGCTCCATGCAGACATCAGCTTCCAAGCTACAGCATGTGTTTGTATTCCAAGCTGCTGACTGATTATGCACCTGAGGATTCTCTGGCTGTGGAGCTTGCAGACTCCTAATTATTGCAGAGTTAATGTCCAGCTGGAATTGCTAGACCGGAACCGCAGAGTTCTTATGGTGGTATTGTCGCAATTTAATGTAATGTATTCCACACCAGAGTTTTTTTTCCAGAATTGTAGATGGACACAATCCTGACAGTTTGAATCAGGTGATCAGTCTAACACCAACTGGAAGCCAGTCTGTGATCATATGACACTCCCAGCCAATCCACAGTCAGCCAGGGGTATAAAGAGCTTGCAAAAGCAATTTCTGAGGTCAGTGCTTTGTTGTCAGATCTGCAGGTATTCTCTCTGGGAACGACTCGCCTATGGACTCCTGTGCTGTGACAGCCTAGCACCCACTGTCTCTATACCCGCTCCAGCAGGTCTCAGCATACTGGTTCCAGCCTGGTCTCAGTGTTCAGCTGTTCCAATCCAGTTCCAGCATACTTGTTCCAGCCCGGTTTCAGTATTTTCCAGTTCCAGCCTTTCTCCAGCGTAATCTTCTCTACAGTCTGATCCTCGAGTTCTGCAGCCACGTCCTGGCTATCATGGAACCTGGTCCTGCTCCACAGTCTGTTAGTGCAGTTCCTGTTACCAAGTCACAGTATCCAGTCCTTTAGCAGTCTGTGTTTTCAAGTTTCACCTCTTCTAGAATCAGTCTTCAGCAGTTCATGTTTTCAAGTTTCACCTGTTTAACATCAGTCTGCAAGAGTCCGTGTTTTAAAGTTCCACCTAATCCAGCTTCAGTCTTCATCAGTTTGTGCTTTTAAGTTAAGCCCAGTACCCACGGGCCGATGCAGGAGAGATGTGTGCTGAGCGAACCGCTCAGCACACATCTCTCCTGCCGCTCAGCACAGCGCGATCTGTGCTGAGCGATGCAGGGGGGAGACGGGGGGCCGCTCATTTCACCCAGCGGGCATTTCACCCATGCAGGCCAATCTAGCAGCAGCGATAGCGATGTGCGGGGCCGCGCATCGCTATCGTCGAGGGGGCTACACACGGAGCGATCATGCCGATATTCTAAGCAATCTAGTCAGATTGCTTAGAATATCGCTCCGTGAGTACCCCCCTTTACACTTATTAAGCTTTAGTCCTCAGCAGTTTGTGTTTTCAAGTTCCATTTCGAGTCTTTGGCGGTAGTTCTTCCAAGTCTCATTCACCCAGTACCAGAATACAGCAGTCCGTCATTTCCTGCAGCAGCTACATCAAAACCCAGTCTTCCACAGGTTGTGTTTTCAAGTCCCTATAACTATAGTAACCATCATCCTTGCTCCCATCCTCCTGAGGTCTCTTCTTCCCCAGCTTTGTTCCACTCGCCGGCGCCCTCTCACAAGTCAGACCTGACAGGAGATAAGACTGTTCCCCACTCTTCCCTACCACCAAACCCTCCCTTTCTGCAGCCTAACCCTAACCTCCCCCCTTAGTGCCTGACCCTTACCTCCCACAGGTAGTGTCTAAACCTAACCCCTCTTTCCCGCTGCCTAACCCCAACCCTCCCCCTTAGTGCCTAAAGCTAACCCCCCCCTCCCAACAGCCTAACCCTAACCCCCCAGGGTGGTGCCTAAACATAACCACCACCACCACCCCCCGGCCCTAACCCGCCCACTATACTTACAGTCAGGATGCAGGCTGTTGGGATTCCCGCGTCGGTCTCCTGACCCTGACGGGATTCTGGCATTGCCAATCTGATGGGTATCTGGATTGCTGCGCCGGTATTCCGACTGCCAGGATCCCGACAACCAGCATCTTGACTGCATCCCCTATCAATGCTTTATTTCATATTGCTGTGATAAGCAGTGATATGAGATTTTAATTATCAGGTGTAGAATCTTATAATAAATACGCCCTTTAGTAAGATATCTTCAAAGCATAAAAATATTTTTTTTTAATTTAAATTTCTAAGTACACTGAAGACTCTGATAAAAGTTAGGCGGTGATTCCAGTGAAATTCTTCCACAACGCATCGTCTCTATGGGGCCAATTCAGACCTGATGGCTAGGCTGCGTTTTCTCACAGACTGCGATCAGATCTGAACTGCGCATGCGTATGCACCGCAATGCGCAGGCGCAATGGGCCGCAGCAACGGGTATCGACGGCCAGTGATGGGATGGTACGAAAATTCCGAATGCACCGGCGATCACAAGGAGATTGAAAGGAAGAGGGCATTTGTGGGTGGCTACTGACCGTTTTAAAGGAGTGTCTGGAAAATGCAGGCGTGTCCAAGCGTTGTAAGGGAGGGTGTCTGACGTCAATTCCGGTCCTGGACAGGCTGAAGTGATCACAGCGGCTAAGTCCTGGGCTATGCAGAGACTGCACAAAATCAGTTTGTGCAGCTCTGCTACACATGCGATCGCACCAGGGGCGGATTAGGGGTGAGGGCGCCCCTAGGCACAACAGTAATGGCCCCTATCTATCTAATTTTATTATTTTATTGATTTGTTATAAGCCCTCATTTGATGATAGGTAATTTAATAGAATAATAAAAAAACACTAACTATGACATATTATAATATACATATTTACTAAGTAGGACAGCTTACAGGGACAGTATGTGCATGTCCTACCTGTTTACTCTCAATTCAAAATGGCATATGGTACAATACAGTGGATATATTTTGCAGTTACTGTTACTTTTTGGGCTGACAATACCAACAGAACCATCCAAGTGCCGCCCCTAGGCACGTGCCTCAAGTACCTAATGGGAAATTCGCCACTGGATCGCACACTTGTACAGCTAAAATACACTCCCCCTGTCATCGGTGACTATCCAATCGCAGGGCAGCAAAACTCGCTGCCCAGCAATCAGGTCTGAATTACCCCCTATGTTATTATTTATCCCTTTGCAGAAATACAGTAGATATATAGCTGAGATTATAGAAGATAATGGGTGCCACATCTGCTGGGCACACTGACCCCTGGGTCCAAGGGGGCCCACACTGCACACATTGCACCCATATATTATACTTACCCCTCCGGCACCTCGCAACGGCGGCCCAGCACTGTGGATAAACATCACTCGGAAAATGGCAGCTGCGACCATTTCCGAGTAGTTTGCGCATGCGCACTGGAGATGATCCCGGGAGCAAGGCACAGACGCCATGTTCCCAGAGAGCAGCGCATTATGCCAGAGTCTTCTGCTGCCGGAGAGGAGGGGGCCCACGACGTCATTCCGAGTTGATCGCACGTAGCAACTTTTTGCTGCTCGTGCAATCAACTAGACTCCATCTATGGGGGAGTGTATTTTAGCATAGCAGGGCTGCAATCGCTTGTGCAGCCCTGCTATGCTAAAAAAGTTTTGTGCAGAACAAGACTAGCCCTGCAGTTACTTACCCTGTGCGATGGATCCAGCGATGAAGGTGCCGGAATTGACATCAGACAACCGCCCTCCAAACGCCTGGACACGCCTTCGTTTGGAATTCCACGCCCCAGAACGCCTCCCCGCTGTCAACCTTCTTGCGATCGCGCTAGCAATCACTTTCTTCTGGTTGTTGCTGTCGCCGGCTGTCGCTGGGCAATGGCGCGCGTGTGCATTGCGGCTGCCGCGCATGCGCATTTCTGACCCATTCGCACAGCAGCAAACGGGTCGGAATGACCCCCTTAAAACGTTCCTGGAAATATTAATATGTAATTGTAAGAAAGAGGTATATAAGTATGGATAAAATACTCAATATAGTCCTTATAGGTGTCTGGACTGGTCTATTCTTGGTCCATTAGGAGTGGTCTGCAGAGACATGTTTTTCCATATACAGAAGAATAAAGAAAAAAAGTACATAGTGTAGTATGTCTTTTAAAGTGAATGGTAGACCAGTTTTGTGTACACTAGTCTAATTAACACCTTACTGGAATGAAAGAATGTGGTACTGTACTCACACAATGGTTGTGCGTATTCCGCATATAAAGGGTATATCTTTAATCGGACTCATTCACCACTGCGCCTTCTACACTGTTTCATCGACATCCGAGGAAAAACATAGCTCTGAAGACCACTACTAAGGGACCAGGAACACTGAAGTCCGGATACCTATAAGGACTATATTGAGTATTTTATCCATACTTATATACCTCTTACTTACAATTACATATTTATGTTTCTTATGTAGTGAGCACCAGTGACACTTGGGGGTTTATTTACTAATATTCGTGTTTGTGTCGATTTCATGGGGTTTTCTTTTCGATTTTTTTAAAGGAACGTATTTTACTGCAACTTTTTTAATCCATTTTCAGTAATTTACTAAGCTGCCGAGTTTTCTTGTTTCGTATTTTCCGATGTCGATGTGATTCGTATTGTCAGCACGTGTTTTAGGGGAGTGATGAGTAAAACACTGCCGGACATAACACAATAAAGCCCAGCCGGATCACTGAAATCCGTGCAGGGCTTCATTGTGTACATTATGAGTAGTGTTTAAAGAGTTAAAAGTAGGAAATAAAATTGCGTGGGATCCCCCCTCCTATGTATAACCAGCCTCGGGCTCTTTGAGTTGGCCCTAGTTGTAAAAATACAGGAGGAAAAATGCATAGGGTCCCCCCATATTTATACAACCAGCACCGGGCTCTGCGTCCGGTCCTGGTTCAAAAAATATGGGGGACAAAGGATGTAGGGCTCCCCCATATTTTTTAAACCAGCACCGGGCTCCACTAGCCAGAGAGATAATGCCACAGCCGGGGGACATTTTTATATAGGTCCCTGCAGCCGTGGCATTACCCCCCCAACTAGTCACCCCTGGCCAGGGTTCCCTGGAGGAGTGGAGACCCCTTAAATCAAGGGGTCCCCCCCTCCAGGCACCCAAGGACCAGGGGTGAAGCCCGAGGCTGTCCCCTCCATCCCTGGGTGATGTACCGAGCGGTACAAAAAAATTTAGTGCAAAACAAGACAAGCCCTGTAGTTACTTATCCTGTGTGATGATTCTAGCGTCGGAGGTCCCGGAATTGACGTCAGACCTGATCACGCCTGCGTTTTCCCTACCACTCCCAGAAAACGGTTAGTTGACACTCAAAAACGCCCTGTCGTACTGTCGTATACACAGTACCAGCTCACACATACCCTTTTCACACTGCATAAATAACTCGGTATTAACCCGGTGCACTGTGCCAAATGACTAACCAAGGCATAGCTGTTAAAACTCTTCTATGTTTTCATTATTGGTAACACTGACAACCACAGCATGATCTGTGTGGAGCTTGTTTGTTCTTTCATGTATTTCCTCCTTACAGTCCGATTTAATCTTGCAGACCAGGAGCATACTGCTGTCGATAATTTATATTGCTTTCACATCGTAAAACCAGGTTGCACCCAGGACTTGTACACGGGTACTTCCTGGGTGCAACCCGGTTTGAGAACCCTTTCAGACTTGTGTGCGGAGGAAGCGCCTGGAGATCAGATCATCTCCAAGCACCACCTGTCCCTCTAGCGCCGCATCTTCCTATACTGTGAACAGATGCTGGGTCACATCGACCTGGCAACCTGTTCAAACTGCAACTGACGTGGATATTCGGGACTTACCCATTTTACACTGGACATCAACCCAGCAATATACCTGGTTATTTGTGCGGTGTGAAAGGGGTATTAGTCTGTATGCTTCATTGGAGCAGGACCTAATGTGAATTATGAAACAATGGGGGTCATTCCGAGTTGATCGCTCGCTGCCGATTTTCGCAGAGCAGCGATCAGGTGAAAAAACTGCATTTCTGCGCATGCGTATGACCCGCAATGTGCATGCGCGATGTACGGGTACAAAGCTCTATGTGGTTGTGCGCATAGATACACACACACACACACACACACACACACACACACACACACACACACACATATACATACACACACATACTGTAGATACACATACACACACACTTTCTCACTCACGCTCCTTCAACATACCATCTGGCTGGCTGGATTCATAGCAGTTTCTGTCCTCTTCACTCTGGTCCCAAGTAGCTCCACCCCTCTGTGCCATTTAGCTCCGCCTCCTTTCCGGCCAGAGCCCAGGACACTGCAAGGGGGCAGGGGATAGCTTCAAGCTGCCGACGCCGCTGCCTGTCAAATGTCAAAAGCAGCAGGGGGCCGAGGCGCAGCCGCGGGGATGCAGAGCAGGGAGAGCACCTCCCTGCACTGCATCCCTTTGCTGAGCGGGTAGCGCCGGGCCTGCAGCTGGGATTACAAACCATTAACCCTCAGGAGGTTGGTTCAGTCCCCCCTCTAAAGGCCCGTACACACTGGTCGATATATCGGCCGTTCTCTTGAACGGCTGATATATCGCGGGACCGTCGGCCAGTGTGTACGGCCGATACGTCTGTGAACTCCGTCGTTCACAGACATATCGCATCGGCTGCTACGGCGGGCGGCGGTGATTGACAGCTGAACTGGGCGGGCGTGTGTACATGCCGGCCCAGTTCATGACGTCAGTCCCCGACAGATCGGGCAGTGTGTATGCACAGCACACTGCCCGATCCGTCCATAGATATATCTGCAGATCAATTGATCTGCAGATATATCTACTAGTATGTACCCACCTTTAGTCCCTCGAAACAGGTAGCCTGGCTGCCAACCAGTACTACCTGAAAATAAATTACTAAAATAAAAAAATAAAGGAAACTCTCTGGAGCTCCAAAGAAATGCACCCGGCTCCTTAGGCATATTTTTCTAAACTGAGTCTGGTAGGAGGGGCATAGAGGAGAGGAGCCAGAACACACATACACACTCTAAAGGTTTTTAAAGTGCCAGGCTCCAGTGGACCCGATCTATACCCCATGGTACTAAAGTACAGTTCCCCAGTATCCACTAGGATGTTAGAGAAATACCACTATTTCTATAACCTTTTATATTTAAAATTAATTGTAATGGGATGGAGTGTTAACAGAGAAAAATTACATTACCTAATTCAGTAAACAACCATCATAGGGCATATTGTATATAAAGTTATAGCTAGACACAATGTAATACAACTTATGGCATGCTTAGACACACCAGATGCATAGCAGTTGTCCCTGGAAATCATTTTAAAATGCTTGAACTAATATGAGATCTGTCAAAAGATAGTATGAACTTTACACTTATCTTGTAACCACCATGCAGGGTTCACAGCAATAAATGCTTCTCTACGGCAGTGGTAGAACGGCTTAGTGATTAGTATATGGGTATACTGTAGACAGCATATTACAGCTGCATTTAATTTGATGTTCAGTAGGCAAAAAAGTGAATCCAGTTATGAGTTGTAAAAGTAAACATGGAATATAGGGTCAGTGTTCATATACAGGTATTTTGTCACAGCCCTGTGTGTCTCTGTAGGGCATGTGCTAAGTTTTTTGTATTTAGAGATTCAAGGGTATAAATTAAACATAAATTGGCCTTGGCACAAAAACTTATGTACGTGACTATCCTCAGGAATCCCACTGGCATCTCACCATCTTCTCGTAAAAGAATTTACCCACAACCGCCCTCTGCACATCACCTGGATAGATATGATTGTCCCAAGGGGGTGGATTAGCACTTCACATCACAAAGAGGAAACCTCAAAAATTCAAATACTTCCCTATTCAAATTGTTTTCTCATTTCTACCCTGAGGAAGCACATAGTACAGGTCAACTGGCCAAAGAATAACCTTTGCAAAAAAGAGTTATTCATAAAGGTTTTTTTTCCTTAATGTAACTGTTATTCTAGTGAAGTTAAGCTGCCATATTTCTTCTTTTGCATCAATAAAATGTAATTAAAAAGCTGAGCAGTACTTTACGATGTGTCATTTTCCCATCTAAAACAACAGTGCCCACATGATTTTGCAGACCACAGACTGCTATGTATGTCTTTTATGGTGCGTTATTATTATAACACTTCACAATTATAGGCAGGACCATTGCTCTCCTGATGTAAAGTGAGAATTGAGTGTCAGGCAGCAGCATTCTAAGGGCAGGAGAGATGGGGTTCTTCCCTTGGGGCTTATGTAATAGTCTGTAAGATGAAGGTTCTAGTCATTGCCTTTTACATGACTGACACTTTAAAAATATCGGCAGACTCTCCAGAGACCACATCACACAGGTTACCGGCGTTTGGGATCCCGCCGCCGCACCGGTCAACATATCGATGCTGGGATCCTGAGCTTTAGATTGCTAGCTGGGGAGGGGCGCGAGCACAACGATGCCCCTTGCGGGCTCGCTGTGCTCGCCGCGCAGCGGGCTCAGTGGCTCGCTGTGCTCGCCATAGGTTCTATTCCCACTCTATAGTTGTCGTGGACACCCACGAGTGGGAATAGTCCCTGTCAGTCGGCATGCCGACTGTCAGGCGGTTAAGTGGTCGGGATCCCGGCGTTGGTATAGGGACAGACGGTCTCCCGATCGCCGGTCACATAACTACTTCCCATCACACAGACTAGCAGGTTATTACATAAGCCCTCTTGTCTCCTGCTCCGCCCCCTGCCAGACACAGTGGGGGAGATTTATCAAAGCTTGGAAAGAGATAAAGTACCAACCATTCAGCTCCTAACTGTCATGTTACAGGCTGTGCTTTTGGATGATACTTTATCTCTCTGCACTTTCTTTCTATGCAAGCTTTGATAAATCTCCCCCAGTATTGAGACAAATCACCAGCTCTTCCTCCTGCAGTCATTGTGCAAGCAGACAGGTGACTGACAGTACGAGATCGGAGGGAAGGGAGGGAGGTGTAATATTATGCTCCATGCTACAGTTAATGTTTTAAGACCAGTGTGACCAGTGGATGAATAGGAATAAGGAATATTGGTGCAGTGAGGGCTAATGAAGCCTTCTGAGCCGTCATAAGCAAGTCTTAATGCTGGCATTTGACCCCGCACCTGGGCTGGACTCTGACCGGCTGGCAGTGGGGGAGGTAGGTTGCGGTGTGAGCATGGGGAGGCAGGAGCTGCAGCTCCAGCCTCCCCATTGGTTACCACACGGACTTGCTGTTAAAGCCACGGCGGGTCCTAGTGCCTGGCAGCTCTTTTATCAAATCGGACTGACGGAAATAGCAGTAGTGCTGCTGCTGTTCTCCTTTTGAAAAAAAGAAGTCAGAAACGACAGGGCCCGAGTGCCCCCCCCCCCCCCCCCCCCCCCTCCCTGGATCCGCCTATGATGATAGGGACATTTTTCCTATTTAATGGCTTATTTTGCTTCACCCTATACAGGTTGAGTATCCCATATCCAAATATTCCGAAATACGGAATATTCCGAAATACGGACTTTTTTCAGTGAGACTGAGATAGTGAAACCTTTGTTTTTTGATGGCTCAATGTACACAAACTTTGTTTAATACTCAAAGTTATTAAAAATATTGTATTAAATGACCTTCAGGCTGTGTGTATAAGGTGTATATGAAACATAAATGAATTGTGTGATTGTACACACACTTTGTTTAATGCACAAAGTTATAAAAAATATTGTCTAAAATGACCTTCAGGCTGTGTGTATGAGGTGTATATGAAACATAAATGCATTCTGTGCTTAGATTTAGGTCTCATCACCATAATATCTCATCATGGTATGCAATTATTCCAAAATACGGAAAAATCCCATATCCAAAATTCCTCTGGTCCCAAGCATTTTGGATAAGGGATACTCAACCTGTATAATAATTTTGCTCAGAGTGGAGTGAATGGTAAATATAATATTACAGGTTGAGTATCCCATATCCAAATATTCCAAAATACGGAATATTCCGAAATACAGAATTTTTTTAGTGAGAGTGAAATAGTGAAACCTTTGTTTTCTGATGGCTCAATGTACACAGACTTTGTTTAATACTAGAGATGAGCGCCGGAAATTTTTCGGGTTTTGTGTTTTGGTTTTGGGTTCGGTTCCGCGGCCGTGTTATGGGTTCGACCGCGTTTTGGCAAAACCTCACCGAATTTTTTTTGTCGGATTCGGGTGTGTTTTGGATTCGGGTGTTTTTTTCAAAAAACCCTAAAAAACAGCTTAAATCATAGAATTTGGGGGTCATTTTGATCCCAAAGTATTATTAACCTCAAAAACCATAATTTCCACTCATTTTCAGTCTATTCTGAATACCTCACACCTCACAATATTATTTTTAGTCCTAAAATTTGCACCGAGGTCGCTGTGTGAGTAAGATAAGCGACCCTAGTGGCCGACACAAACACCGGGCCCATCTAGGAGTGGCACTGCAGTGTCACGCAGGATGTCCCTTCCAAAAAACCCTCCCCAAACAGCACATGACGCAAAGAAAAAAAGAGGCGCAATGAGGTAGCTGTGTGAGTAAGATAAGCGACCCTAGTGGCCGACACAAACACCGGGCCCATCTAGGAGTGGCACTGCAGTGTCACGCAGGATGTCCCTTCCAAAAAACCCTCCCCAAACAGCACATGACGCAAAGAAAAAAAGAGGCGCAATGAGGTAGCTGACTGTGTGAGTAAGATAAGCGACCCTAGTGGCCGACACAAACACCGGGCCCATCTAGGAGTGGCACTGCAGTGTCACGCAGGATGTCCCTTCCAAAAAACCCTCCCCAAACAGCACATGACGCAAAGAAAAAAAGAGGCGCAATGAGGTAGCTGACTGTGTGAGTAAGATTAGCGACCCTAGTGGCCGACACAAACACCGGGCCCATCTAGGAGTGGCACTGCAGTGTCACGCAGGATGTCCCTTCCAAAAAGCCCTCCCCAAACAGCAAATGACGCAAAGAAAAAAAGAGGCGCAATGAGGTAGCTGACTGTGTGAGTAAGATAAGCGACCCTAGTGGCCGACACAAACACCGGGCCCATCTAGGAGTGGCACTGCAGTGTCACGCAGGATGTCCCTTCCAAAAAACCCTCCCCAAACAGCACATGACGCAAAGAAAAAAAGAGGCGCAATGAGGTAGCTGACTGTGTGAGTAAGATAAGCGACCCTAGTGGCCGACACAAACACCGGGCCCATCTAGGAGTGGCACTGCAGTGTCACGCAGGATGTCCCTTCCAAAAAACCCTCCCCAAACAGCACATGACGCAAAGAAAAATAAAAGAAAAAAGGTGCAAGATGGAATTGTCCTTGGGCCCTCCCACCCACCCTTATGTTGTATAAACAAAACAGGACATGCACACTTTAACCAACCCATCATTTCAGTGACAGGGTCTGCCACACGACTGTGACTGATATGACGGGTTGGTTTGGACCCCCCCCAAAAAAGAAGCAATTAATCTCTCCTTGCACAAACTGGCTCTACAGAGGCAAGATGTCCACCTCATCATCATCCTCCGATATATCACCGTGTACATCCCCCTCCTCACAGATTATCAATTCGTCCCCACTGGAATCCACCATCTCAGCTCCCTGTGTACTTTGTGGAGGCAATTGCTGCTGGTCAATGTCTCCGCGGAGGAATTTATTATAATTCATTTTAATGAACATCATCTTCTCCACATTTTCTGGATGTAACCTCGTACGCCGATTGCTGACAAGGTGAGCGGCGGCACTAAACACTCTTTCGGAGTACACACTTGTGGGAGGGCAACTTAGGTAGAATAAAGCCAGTTTGTGCAAGGGCCTCCAAATTGCCTCTTTTTCCTGCCAGTATAAGTACGGACTGTGTGACGTGCCTACTTGGATGCGGTCACTCATATAATCCTCCACCATTCTTTCAATGGGGAGAGAATCATATGCAGTGCCAGTAGACGACATGTCCGTATCCGTAATCGTTGTCAGGTCCTTCAGTCCGGACCAGATGTCAGCATCAGCAGTCGCTCCAGACTGCCCTGCATCACCGCCAGCGGGTGGGCTCGGAATTCTGAGCCTTTTCCTCGCACCCCCAGTTGCGGGAGAATGTGAAGGAGGAGATGTTGACAGGTCGCGTTCCGCTTGACTTGACAATTTTCTCACCAGCAGGTCTTTCAACCCCAGCAGACTTGTGTCTGCCGGAAAGAGAGATCCAAGGTAGGCTTTAAATCTAGGATCGAGCACGGTGGCCAAAATGTAGTGCTCTGATTTCAACAGATTGACCACCCGTGAATCCTTGTTAAGCGAATTAAGGGCTCCATCCACAAGTCCCACATGCCTAGCGGAATCGCTCCGTGTTAGCTCCTCCTTCAATGTCTCCAGCTTCTTCTGCAAAAGCCTGATGAGGGGAATGACCTGACTCAGGCTGGCAGTGTCTGAACTGACTTCACGTGTGGCAAGTTCAAAGGGCATCAGAACCTTGCACAACGTTGAAATCATTCTCCACTGCGCTTGAGACAGGTGCATTCCACCTCCTATATCGTGCTCAATTGTATAGGCTTGAATGGCCTTTTGCTGCTCCTCCAACCTCTGAAGCATATAGAGGGTTGAATTCCACCTCGTTACCACTTCTTGCTTCAGATGATGGCAGGGCAGGTTCAGTAGTTTTTGGTGGTGCTCCAGTCTTCTGTACGTGGTGCCTGTACGCCGAAAGTGTCCCGCAATTCTTCTGGCCACCGACAGCATCTCTTGCACGCCCCTGTCGTTTTTTTAAAAATTCTGCACCACCAAATTCAAGGTATGTGCAAAACATGGGACGTGCTGGAATTTGCCCATATTTAATGCACACACAATATTGCTGGCGTTGTCCGATGCCACAAATCCACAGGAGAGTCCAATTGGGGTAAGCCATTCCGCGATGATCTTCCTCAGTTGCCGTAAGAGGTTTTCAGCTGTGTGCGTATTCTGGAAACCGGTGATACAAAGCGTAGCCTGCCTAGGAAAGAGTTGGCGTTTGCGAGATGCTGCTACTGGTGCCGCCGCTGCTGTTCTTGCAGCGGGAGTCCATACATCTAGCCAGTGGGCTGTCACAGGTATATAGTCCTGACCCTGCCCTGCTCCACTTGTCCACATGTCCGTGGTTAAGTGGACATTGGGTACAACTGCATTTTTTAGGACACTGGTGAGTCTTTTTCTGACGTCCGTGTACATTCTCGGTATCGCCTGCCTAGAGAAGTGGAACCTAGATGGTATTTGGTAACGGGGGCACACTGCCTCAATAAATTGTCTAGTTCCCTGTGAACTAACGGCGGATACCGGACGCACGTCTAACACCAACATAGTTGTCAAGGCCTCAGTTATCCGCTTTGCAGCAGGATGACTGCTGTGATATTTCATCTTCCTCGCAAAGGACTGTTGAACAGTCAATTGCTTACTGGAAGTAGTACAAGTGGGCTTACGACTTCCCTTCTGGGATGACCATCGACTCCCAGCAGCAACAACAGCAGCGCCAGCAGCAGTAGGCGTTACACGCAAGGATGCATCGGAGGAATCCCAGGCAGGAGAGGAATCATCAGAATTGCCAGTGACATGGCCTGCAGGACTATTGGCATTCCTGGGGAAGGAGGAAATTGACACTGAGGGAGTTGGTGGGGTGGTTTGCGTGAGCTTGGTTACAAGAGGAAGGGATTTACTGGTCAGTGGACTGCTTCCGCTGTCGGCCAAAGTTTTTGAACTTGTCACTGACTTTTTATGAATGCGCTGCAGGTGACGTATAAGGGAGGATGTTCCGAGGTGGTTAACGTCCTTACCCCTACTTATTACAGCTTGACAAAGGGAACACACGGCTTGACAAATGTTGTCCGCATTTCTGGTGAAATACTTCCACACCGAAGAGCTGATTTTTTTGGTATTTTCACCAGGGATGTCAATGGCCATATTCCTCCCACGGACAACAGGTGTCTCCCCGGGTGCCTGACTTAAACAAACCACCTCACCATCAGAATCCTCCTGGTCAATTTCCTCCCCAGCGCCAGCAACACCCATATCCTCCTCATCCTGGTGTACTTCAACACTGACATCTTCAATCTGACTATCAGGAACTGGACTGCGGGTGCTCCTTCCAGCACTTGCAGGGGGCGTGCAAATGGTGGAAGGCGCATGCTCTTCACGTCCAGTGTTGGGAAGGTCAGGCATCGCAACCGACACAATTGGACTCTCCTTGTGGATTTGGGATTTCGAAGAACGCACAGTTCTTTGCTGTGCTTTTTCCAGCTTGAGTCTTTTCATTTTTCTAGCGAGAGGCTGAGTGCTTCCATCCTCATGTGAAGCTGAACCACTAGCCATGAACATAGGCCAGGGCCTCAGCCGTTCCTTGCCACTCCGTGTGGTAAATGGCATATTGGCAAGTTTACGCTTCTCCTCCGACAATTTTATTTTAGGTTTTGGAGTCCTTTTTTTTCTGATATTTGGTGTTTTGGATTTGACATGCTCTGTACTATGACATTGGGCATCGGCCTTGGCAAACGACGTTGCTGGCATTTCATCGTCTCGGCCATGACTAGTGGCAGCAGCTTCAGCACGAGGTGGAAGTGGATCTTGATCTTTCCCTAATTTTGGAACCTCAACATTTTTGTTCTCCATATTTTAATAGGCACAACTAAAAGGCACCTCAGGTAAACAATGGAGATGGATGGATACTAGTATACAATTATGGATGGACTGCCGAGTGCCGACACAGAGGTAGCTACAGCCGTGGACTACCGTACTGTACTGTGTCTGCTGCTAATATAGACTGGTTGATAATGAGATGTAGTATGTATGTATAAAGAAGAAAGAAAAAAAAACCACGGGTAGGTGGTATACAATTATGGACGGACTGCCGAGTGCCGACACAGAGGTAGCTACAGCCGTGGACTACCGTACTGTACTGTGTCTGCTGCTAATATAGACTGGATGATAATGAGATGTAGTATGTATAAAGAAGAAAAAAAAAACCACGGGTAGGTGGTATACAATTATGGATGGACTGCCGAGTGCCGACACAGAGGTAGCTACAGCCGTGGACTACCGTACTGTACTGTGTCTGCTGCTAATATAGACTGGTTGATAATGAGATGTAGTATGTATGTATAAAGAAGAAAGAAAAAAAAACCACGGGTAGGTGGTATACAATTATGGACGGACTGCCGAGTGCCGACACAGAGGTAGCTACAGCCGTGGACTACCGTACTGTACTGTGTCTGCTGCTAATATAGACTGGATGATAATGAGATGTAGTATGTATAAAGAAGAAAGAAAAAAAAACCACGGGTAGGTGGTATACAATTATGGATGGACTGCCGAGTGCCGACACAGAGGTAGCTACAGCCGTGGACTACCGTACTGTACTGTGTCTGCTGCTAATATAGACTGGTTGATAATGAGATGTAGTATGTATGTATAAAGAAGAAAGAAAGAAAAACCACGGGTAGGTGGTATAAAATTATGGACGGACTGCCGAGTGCCGACACAGAGGTAGCTACAGCCGTGGACTACCGTACTGTACTGTGTCTGCTGCTAATATAGACTGGATGATAATGAGATGTAGTATGTATAAAGAAGAAAAAAAAACCCACGGGTAGGTGGTATACAATTATGGATGGACTGCCGAGTGCGGACACAGAGGTAGCTACAGCCGTGGACTACCGTACTGTACTGTGTCTGCTGCTAATATAGACTGGTTGATAATGAGATGTAGTATGTATGTATAAAGAAGAAAGAAAAAAAAACCACGGGTAGGTGGTATACAATTATGGACGGACTGCCGAGTGCCGACACAGAGGTAGCTACAGCCGTGGACTACCGTACTGTACTGTGTCTGCTGCTAATATAGACTGGATGATAATGAGATGTAGTATGTATAAAGAAGAAAGAAAAAAAAACCACGGGTAGGTGGTATACAATTATGGATGGACTGCCGAGTGCCGACACAGAGGTAGCTACAGCCGTGGACTACCGTACTGTACTGTGTCTGCTGCTAATATAGACTGGATGATAATGAGATGTAGTATGTATAAAGAAGAAAAAAAAACCACGGGTAGGTGGTATACAATTATGGATGGACTGCCGAGTGCCGACACAGAGGTAGCTACAGCCGTGGACTACCGTACTGTACTGTGTCTGCTGCTAATATAGACTGGATGATAATGAGATGTAGTATGTATAAAGAAGAAAGAAAAAAAACCCACGGGTAGGTGGTATACAATTATGGACGGACTGCCGAGTGCCGACACAGAGGTAGCTACAGCCGTGGACTACCGTACTGTACTGTGTCTGCTGCTAATATAGACTGGTTGATAATGAGATGTAGTATGTATAAAGAAGAAAGAAAAAAAAACCACGGGTAGGTGGTATACAATTATGGATGGACTGCCGAGTGCCGACACAGAGGTAGCTACAGCCGTGGACTACCGTACTGTACTGTGTCTGCTGCTAATATAGACTGGATGATAATGAGATGTAGTATGTATAAAGAAGAAAAAAAAACCACGGGTAGGTGGTATACAATTATGGACGGACTGCCGAGTGCCGACACAGAGGTAGCTACAGCCGTGGACTACCGTACTGTACTGTGTCTGCTGCTAATATAGACTGGATGATAATGAGATGTAGTATGTATAAAGAAGAAAGAAAAAAAAACCACGGGTAGGTGGTATACAATTATGGATGGACTGCCGAGTGCCGACACAGAGGTAGCTACAGCCGTGGACTACCGTACTGTACTGTGTCTGCTGCTAATATAGACTGGTTGATAATGAGATGTAGTATGTATGTATAAAGAAGAAAGAAAGAAAAACCACGGGTAGGTGGTATAAAATTATGGACGGACTGCCGAGTGCCGACACAGAGGTAGCTACAGCCGTGGACTACCGTACTGTACTGTGTCTGCTGCTAATATAGACTGGATGATAATGAGATGTAGTATGTATAAAGAAGAAAAAAAAACCCACGGGTAGGTGGTATACAATTATGGATGGACTGCCGAGTGCGGACACAGAGGTAGCTACAGCCGTGGACTACCGTACTGTACTGTGTCTGCTGCTAATATAGACTGGTTGATAATGAGATGTAGTATGTATGTATAAAGAAGAAAGAAAAAAAAACCACGGGTAGGTGGTATACAATTATGGACGGACTGCCGAGTGCCGACACAGAGGTAGCTACAGCCGTGGACTACCGTACTGTACTGTGTCTGCTGCTAATATAGACTGGATGATAATGAGATGTAGTATGTATAAAGAAGAAAGAAAAAAAAACCACGGGTAGGTGGTATACAATTATGGATGGACTGCCGAGTGCCGACACAGAGGTAGCTACAGCCGTGGACTACCGTACTGTACTGTGTCTGCTGCTAATATAGACTGGATGATAATGAGATGTAGTATGTATAAAGAAGAAAAAAAAACCACGGGTAGGTGGTATACAATTATGGATGGACTGCCGAGTGCCGACACAGAGGTAGCTACAGCCGTGGACTACCGTACTGTACTGTGTCTGCTGCTAATATAGACTGGATGATAATGAGATGTAGTATGTATAAAGAAGAAAGAAAAAAAACCCACGGGTAGGTGGTATACAATTATGGACGGACTGCCGAGTGCCGACACAGAGGTAGCTACAGCCGTGGACTACCGTACTGTACTGTGTCTGCTGCTAATATAGACTGGTTGATAATGAGATGTAGTATGTATAAAGAAGAAAGAAAAAAAAACCACGGGTAGGTGGTATACAATTATGGATGGACTGCCGAGTGCCGACACAGAGGTAGCTACAGCCGTGGACTACCGTACTGTACTGTGTCTGCTGCTAATATAGACTGGATGATAATGAGATGTAGTATGTATAAAGAAGAAAAAAAAACCACGGGTAGGTGGTATACAATTATGGATGGACTGCCGAGTGCCGACACAGAGGTAGCTACAGCCGTGGACTACCGTACTGTACTGTGTCTGCTGCTAATATAGACTGGATGATAATGAGATGTAGTATGTATAAAGAAGAAAAAAAAAAAAAACCACGGGTAGGTGGTATACAATTATGGATGGACTGCCGAGTGCCGACACAGAGGTAGCTACAGCCGTGAACTACCGTACTGTGTCTGCTGCGACTGGATGATAAATAATGATATAAAAAATATATATATATCACTACTGCAGCCGGACAGGTATATATTATATAATGACGGACCTGCTGGACACTGTCTGTCAGCAGAATGAGTTTTTTATAGAATAAAAAAACACCACACAAGTCACACGACGAGTGTTTAACTTTTTCAGGCAATCACAATATAGTATACTATACTGGTGGTCAGTGTGGTCAGGTCACTGGTCAGTCACACTGGCAGTGGCACTCCTGCAGCAAAAGTGTGCACTGTTTAATTTTAATAATATGTACTCCTGGCTCCTGCTATAACCTATAACTGCTCCCCAGTCTCCCCCACAATTAAGCTGTGTGAGCACAGTCAGATATTATACATAGATGATGCAGCACACTGGGCTGAGCACAGATATGGTATGTGACTGAGTCACTGTGTATCGTTTTTTTCAGGCAGAGAACGGATTATATTAAATAAAACTGCACTGGTGGTCACTGGTCAGTGGTCAGTCACTAGTAAACTCTGCACTCTCTAGTACTCCTAAGCTCCAGTAAATCAAGTGTCTCTGTCTCAATCTCACTCTCTCTCTTCTAATCTAAATGGAGAGGACGCCAGCCACGTCCTCTCCCTATCAATCTCAATGCACGTGTGAAAATGGCGGCGACGCGCGGCTCCTTATATAGAATCCGAGTCTCGCGATAGAATCCGAGCCTCGCGAGAATCCGACAGCGTCATGATGACGTTCGGGCGCGCTCGGGTTAACCGAGCAAGGCGGGAAGATCCGAGTCGCTCGGATCCGTGTAAAAAAAGCTGAAGTTCGGGCGGGTTCGGATTCCGAGGAACCGAACCCGCTCATCTCTATTTAATACACAAAATTATTAAAACTATTGTATTAAATTACCTTCAGGCTGTGTGTATAAGGTGAATATGAAACATAAATAAACTGTGTGAATGTACACACACTTTGTTTAATGCACAAAGTTATTAAAAATATTGTCTAAAATGACCTTCAGGCTGTGTGTATAAGGTGTATATGTAACATAAATGCATTCTGTGCTTAGATTTAGGTCCCATCGCCATGATATCTCATTATGGTATGCAATTATTCCAAAATACGGAATAATCCAATATCCAAAATACTCCTGGTCCTAAGCATTTTGGATAAGGGATACTCAACCTGTATATATATCTACCACTACATGTTTTGTAATGTTAAAAAGCTGTTATTTATTTTTCTAGCACAAACACTGAATGCTGGAATCTGGACTTTCATGTACCAGCTGGCAAGAAGGCTGCCTCCTGAGGATGATGATGGAGACTCGGCAGAGATGAAGTAGCACTTCTTATTGCTCCAGGCCAGTCGTCTGAAAAAAACAAAATTGTTTATTTGATGAAAAGTGTTTTGTGATAAAAATAGCTCCTAATTACCTATGCAAGGGCAATACTGGTAACTAGGCTCCAAAATCTCCTAAAATTGAAAATCTGATTCCTATGATTTTTCCACCAGTCCTCTCACCTAGCGGCTCTTCTACTTTGCATACTGTAGGTGTCTTCCACGAGTCGTGAGTTGTGTGTATGCAATCGGAGGACCATCCAGATGCAATGGTGTAAAAACTAGAGTAGGTGTATTGAGATTGAGATATGGTCCTTAGGTCGACCTCACTTAGGTCGACAGTCAATAGGTGGTCCACTATTGGTTGACATGAATTAGGTCGAAATGGGTATTATGTCGACGTGGGCCATAGGTTGACACATGAAAAGGTCAACATGATTTTTTCACACTTTTTTTATTTTTTTAAAACTTTTGCATACTTTACGATCCACACGGTCTACGATCGGGAATAATGACCTGTGCCGAGCGTAGTGGTAGCAGAGCGAGGCACCTTGTCGGAAGCATGGGGAACGGAGTGAGCCATGCGAGGGGACACGGTGCACTAATTGGGTTTCCCAGGCACTTTACGAAGAAAATGACACCAAAAAATAAATAAACTCATGTCGACCTTTTTCCATGTCGACCTGATGACCATGTCGTCCTTTTCTAGGTGTCAACCTAGTGCCTGTTGACCAATAGTGGTCAACCTAATGAGTATCGACCTAAATAGGGTCGACCCAACAATCCCATTCCATTCAGGGGCTGCTAGAGAGTTTAATATATACCTGTTTGTGGAGTGAATCTTGCATGAATTAACATAAAATATGCACACGCAAGTACAGGAAATGGAATGTTACATGCATTTCTATCACACGTACAATTCTAAAGGCAGATCTTGGATGTTCTAAGTTATTCTTATATAGGCAAAGTTCAGTGGGGGCTAGGAGAACAGTTATGATTTGCAACTAGTATAGGAAGATGCACGTGCATGCTCATTATGATGACTAGTAAAAAAAACAGGTGCACGTGCTACAGATGCAGTTGCGTAAAGCTCTGCATATGGGCAAAATCTATGCGCTTTTTCCATGTATGCCTGTTTTGGGCAATGTAAGTTCAATTTGCTTCCAATTCTGAATCATCCTTCTAATGTGTTTCGTGTATAGGGTTAAATACTAAAGCTGAGTGCACACCTATGCAATAATCATATCGGTGTATATGCAGCAGCAATAGCCAGTGGTGCCGAGCGGGGGGTGTACTAATTGGGTGGGCCCGGGTCGGTGCCCCCCCACCCCTTTTCTTTTATCTTTCAGCTGCCAGCAGCCTAGTGGGCTCACAGCGCAGCTTGTATCATCTGTCTGTCATGTTGGAAAGTGATTACACACTGATCACACCCTCCCCCCTACCTGGCTCTGACCCTCACTGAAGGGTACACGGTTCCCCCCTGTACAGGTCAGTGCTTCTTAAACATCGATTTATTGTAGTTGGTTTTTTTTTAAAGGGGGTGTGGCCACACCACTGGGATTAGGCCATACCCCCTGCTTTACCGGGGCCCAGGAAAGGTCTCTACGGCCCTGGCATTAGCCAATAAACGACTACAAGTGCTACTGCAATGGTTAGATCGGGGGTCAGAATTTTTTGCCCTGCTTAAAAATTGCGATATCTGACCTCCTGATCCCCTTGATGAAAGTGCATACACTGAGCTAAAAATAGATCAGTGTGTACAGGGTGCACAGTGATCAGATAATCATTCTGAGAAAGAGAGTGTAAATCTGAGTGTGTACCCAGCTTAAGGCTATGACAGAAACTTGTCAGGACCAATGATAGAAATCATGCTTTATAACAAACGAAAAGAGTTGACAAAAAGAATTTAACAGTCCTGGTTATGCTCTACTAAAATACATTGAAAAAAATATGTTCCAAGTTTTTGTTCCATATTAAAAGCAATTTTTTCCTGAACTATGAATGATAACTTACTGATTTGAAAGGAATAAACCAGTTTTTCAGAACCGAGAGTGTTAAACAAATCCAACAATGCTAGAATAGGTTTACATCTCAGAAGGCTTACATTCCACCCCCTTGAAGGATCATGAGAAAAGATTGGTTTAAGTGCTTTCACTGTTTATTTGAAGTAAATCAGCCTTTTTTTGGCCACTTTTCTCTAATGGAGATTTAGACAAACTAACACATGAAAAAATCGTGTTTCTCTCTTTCTCGATTACCCCATTGTGTACACAATAGCAAAGTACGCATATTATTATTATTATACAGTGGGAAACGATTTTGTTTATTGAGTATTAAGCACCTAAGTAAGAAAATGGGATTTTTGACTTCTGGATAATATCTTTTTAAATGGCTACTGTACTGTGTGTATTAGGTACCATAAGGATAGTGGTGATCCGCATAGGGTTAGGGCCATAATACCAATGCCAAATTATATGCAGACATCTACAGTAGTACCCTATTTTAATTCAGTGTCAATAATGACCTTGGTTTGTAGATTTAATTCAATTTGATTAAGTATTCTAACAGAGAAACATTAGGGGTCTGACCCTGAGACTGGCACATCTTTATGCTAATGCCACTACAAAGTCCTTCCATGGTGTACATCCTTGTGTCTGAATGTGTAAGGACTGTGTATGCTGAAATACCACTTGGTGCGTCTTTATGTGTACCATTATTATATGCACCATCGAAACGTGCACCAACTAGTAGATTGTCTCCTGTCTCCTGACAAAAATTAACCCATGTATATATATATGTGTGTGTGTGTGTGTGTGTGTGTGTGTGTGTGTGTGTGTGTGTGTGTGTGTGTGTGTGTGTGTGTGAATGTACATGTGTTTAGAGCAGAGTAGATGGGTCTAGTGGTTTTTATTTGCTGTCAAATTCTATGTTTCTATGCATATCTCAAGGTTTGTGATTCCTACGGGTCTGGTCTGGGAGTCACATTCCCAGAGTTGCAGCTCAAAATATCAGAGGAAATATTTTAGGTATTGGTTTTGGTAATGATTTGG
Source organism: Pseudophryne corroboree (assembly GCF_028390025.1). Classification (NCBI taxonomy): domain Eukaryota; kingdom Metazoa; phylum Chordata; class Amphibia; order Anura; family Myobatrachidae; genus Pseudophryne; species Pseudophryne corroboree. Next base: position 531,015,589 of record NC_086446.1, on the reverse strand, counting down.
AGCTTGTTTGTTTTTCAAATGAATAGATCATGGGTGGATGGGATCTTTGCTACAACAAATGTTATGTTTTAAATTGCACGCAACAATGGAAAGAAGTAATGGAGAAACATGAATAAGGTTGGAGGAAATTGTGGAAGGTGGAAAGTATTGAAGTGGAGGAGCATGAGGGGACAGTGGGAATGTACAGCACTGAACTCAGGTTTGGGTAAGACATTTCCAATATAATATATACTATTAGCCCATGGTGGTGCAAGAACTGCAGGCTTACCTGGCTGGGGTAGTGGAGTAGGCAGTTTTTAACTCTTGGAAATTGATAGTTGTGCTCAGTGAGTCATGCAGATGAATAGAGATGGTAGCCCGGTGTTTTAATAAATAACGTTTGTTTTTTGTGTGACATATATTACTGTATGAATTTGCATAAATATAATAAGCCTCATTTTATTGCATCTGCTTTTGGCTTGGTGGACTCATGCAATATTTCAATTCCCCACTATTTGGATAGATCTACTGTACCTATATTTAAATGAATGAATTAATGAATACTGAATAACGCCTCCCCCCTTCCCCAAATACTTGACCAGCTAAACTAGGGGACACATCCAAACTGGTCAACTTATGGCTGGAGCCTCTATGGAGGTGAAGTGCAAAATCTATTTGGCTCCTGTACCCTGAAGCTACTAATGTGATGCTGAAAAACTCTGGAGTAGTTCCTGGACCACGTGATTAGGATGGGTGTGGATCATTAGGTTAACAGTGAAAAGGTTGACAGTGTCTAGGTCAATTCCAAATGGTGGACATGGACGAGGTCAACATGAACAAAAGGTCGACATGGAGAAAGGATCGACACAGAAAAGGTAAACATCAGTATTTTATGTTTTTTGGTGTTGTTTACTTTTCCAACCACCTGGAACCCCAATTAGTGTACCGCTTCGCTTGCCATGCTTCGGGCAAGATGCCTCGTTACACTACCGATGCACTTGAGATAGGTTACTTTTCCCAATCATAGTCTACATAGATGGTGAAATATGAAAAAAATTTAAAATATTCAAAAAAACCTCATGTCAACCTTTTCATGTGTCGACCATTGTCATATTGACATTCTGACTGTGTCGACTTCTTGACCATGTCGACCATTAGTGGTTGATCTATTGACTGTTGTCTTTTTTACTGTTGACATAAAGACCGGATACCAATATAGATACCGTGGTAATGAATGATATTACTGTGAGTCAAACAAAAGTAATTTCTCACACTGGCTGCTAATGATTTTTTAACAAAGAGGTAACAGGTTTGGGTTCCTCATTTTTAAAATGTGTATCTTATTTTTAAAATGCATGTTTATGTATTATTTACTTATTTATGACTTATATTGTGACCACGGGGGTAAAAAAGTTGCCACTCCAGGGGGCCTAATCCTTTGTTTACATTAACTTGTATACTCAGTCAGGGGTGCTTCGAAGAGCTTCAGGGTTCTAGTTTTTAATGTGAGACTTAGAGCCTCAGGAAGGATGTAAGCCATTTTACTCCTCCATATAGGATCCAACCTGTATTGACCAGCCTGTGACACTGTTAAAAACATAGTGCCAAGCTAAAGGTACCATCATTGGATCCAGAGATGAGAGCAAAGCGTAAAAGGAGTAACTCTGTATACCGGCAAAACCATCTTTCACTACAGTTGGGAAAAATTGGCTGTATTTTTTTTACAAATTAAGGTTAAGAAACCTTGTGCAATATTTATTCATCTTCTAATGTGAACAAAATTGATTGCAAAAATGGCTGCTAAAATGTACAAAATATAAAGCCAATGGTTACTTCTTTATTCTCATATTTCTTAATCTGTTCACTGCCACTGCCACTGTTTACTCCTACTTCAAACTCTTAATGCTATTGGTCTCCAGGAGTTTCCCTGTCATGATTCACCCCTACCACCTGATTGCTCCTTCTCTGTCTATAGCTCTAACAACCCCCCCCCCATTAATGTTCCTCAAGGCTCTGTCCTTGGTCCCACTCCTCTTTCTTCTTTACACCTTCCCCCTTGGTAAACTCATCAGTTTCTCTGGTTTCCAATATTACCATTGCACTGATGATACTCAAATGTACCTATCTTCCCCTGACCTCTCAACCTCTGTCCTGGCTCAGGTATCTTCATGTCTCTCAGCTACTGTATCTCATGGGGCCTCAGCATTTTCTCAAGCTAAACATGTTGTTAACTGAATTTGTTGTCTTTCCCCCTACCAGTGCCCCATCTCCTCCCACAGTCTCAGTTTCTTCTGATAACATCTCCTTCTTGGCTCTCTCCAAATTCATGGCCTGGGTGTCAACTTTCACTCTTTCCGTCCGTCAACCCACACATTCAAAATATACCTCACTCTCACCACTTCCACCCTCTCAACATCTCTAAGATCAGACCTTTTCTCACTCCTGATGTCACCAAAACTTTTTGTCCATGCACTCATCATCTCCCAGCTTGACACTTGTAACGTCCTTCTCTCTGGCCTTCTCCTCACTCGCTTTCCCCACTTCAATCCATCATGAATGCTGCTGCACTTCTCATTTTCCTCTGCAGAAGTTCTGTGTTTTCCCTCCCCCCTCTGTAACTGCTTCACTGGCTCCTCATCCCCCTTCAGAATTCAGGTCAAACCCCTTAACCTTACATGCAAAGGACTTAATAACTCTGCACCCTCCTATATCTACAACCCCATCTCTGTTCACATTCCTACCCCCCCCCCACATCCACAAACACACACTTCATTCTTCCTGACTGCTGCCTCTACAGGCCCCTGGATATCTCCATTCATGCCTCCAAGACCTCTCCTGATCTGCCCCCTCTTCTGGAAGTTACTTCCATGCCATGTGGAAATTTCTACCAGTTTCCCCATATATTTAAATGTTAGGAAATAATGTGGGCGCTCGGAGGGGATAATAGTGCAACAGCTGCTGGTTTTGTAAATGTACAAATTTATTGGTAAAAAATTATTTCTAAAAATAGACACTGAATGGCTGAATGCCTCAACATTACATATACACAGTTAGATAAAAATAAAACATGTAAATAAAATAAAGGACTGTGTCCTAAAGCTCAGAACTTGCTGGTAATTAATACACAAAGCCTGTTAGATGTTAGTTTTTTGCATTCATAAGCCGGCTGTTAATGGCTACAAAGGGTTAAAGCATATTGAGCTCAATTGCAAGTTGAAAAGAAAGAAGCTGGTTAGTACTTGATAGAGCCTGTTAATACTTCACCGATGCAGAGCTGATGTGAAGAATATTCAATAGTAAAGGCTAGTGATGATATCAAATGGACTGGGTCCACGTCTGTCTAATGTCCATAGAGCTTACTTGATCCACTGGCTGGCTTAATAGCAGACCGCTCAGCGGCGGTTCCCTTAGACAGGTCCTGCTGTTAATGGTGCAGTATGCTGACAGCTATCGCTGGGCCAGGGTGAGGACGGAGTCAGAGAGTCCAAGGCGCAAGTCCTGGGTAACAGGGGACGCTGTGATGCCGCTGTGATGCCGCGTTACGCGGCTTCCGGGTTCGGGGCTTCCGGCTGCGTTCCACAGTCATTCCACCTGCGTTCCACAGACCTCCGATGAAACCGCCCACTTTGGAGGCGGAGAAACGCGTCAGCTGACCTATCTCCGACTGTGGAACGCAGGTGGAACGCAGCCGGAAGCCCCGAACCCGGAAGCCGCGTAACGCGGCATCACAGCGTCCCCTGTTACCCAGGACTTGCGCCTTGGACTTTCTGTCTCCGTCCTCACCCTGGCCCAGCAATAGCTGTTAGCATACTGCACCATTAACAGCAGGACCTGTCTAAGGGAACCGCCGCTGAGCGGTCTGCTATTAAGCCAGCCAGTGGATCAAGTAAGCTCTATGGACATTAGACAGACGTGGACCCAGTCCATTTGATATCATCACTAGCCTTTACTATTGAATATTCTTCACATCAGCTCTGCATCGGTGAAGTATTAACAGGCTCTATCAAGTACTAACCAGCTTCTTTCTTTTCAACTTGCAATTGAGCTCAATATGCTTTAACCCTTTGTAGCCATTAACAGCCGGCTTATGCATGCAAAAAACTAACATCTAACAGGCTTTGTGTATAATTACTAGAGATGAGCGCCTGAAATTTTTCGGGTTTTGTGTTTTGGTTTTGGGTTCGGTTCCGCGGCCGTGTTTTGGGTTCGAACGCGTTTTGGCAAAACCTCACCGAATTTTTTTTGTCGGATTCGGGTGTGTTTTGGATTCGGGTGTTTTTTTCCAAAAACACTAAAAAACAGCTTAAATCATAGAATTTGGGGGTCATTTTGATCCCAAAGTATTATTAACCTCAAAAACCATAATTTACACTCATTTTCAGTCTATTCTGAATACCTCACACCTCACAATATTATTTTTAGTCCTAAAATTTGCACCGAGGTCGCTGTGTGAGTAAGATAAGCGACCCTAGTGGCCGACACAAACACCGGGCCCATCTAGGAGTGGCACTGCAGTGTCACGCAGGATGTCCCTTCCAAAAAACCCTCCCCAAACAGCACATGACGCAAAGAAAAAAAGAGGCGCAATGAGGTAGCTGTGTGAGTAAGATTAGCGACCCTAGTGGCCGACACAAACACCGGGCCCATCTAGGAGTGGCACTGCAGTGTCACGCAGGATGGCCCTTCCAAAAAACCCTCCCCAAACAGCACATGACGCAAAGAAAAAAAGAGGCGCAATGAGGTAGCTGTGTGAGTAAGATTAGCGACCCTAGTGGCCGACACAAACACCGGGCCCATCTAGGAGTGGCACTGCAGTGTCACGCAGGATGGCCCTTCCAAAAAACCCTCCCCAAACAGCACATGACGCAAAGAAAAAAAGAGGCGCAATGAGGTAGCTGACTGTGTGAGTAAGATTAGCGACCCTAGTGGCCGACACAAACACCGGGCCCATCTAGGAGTGGCACTGCAGTGTCACGCAGGATGTCCCTTCCAAAAAACCCTCCCCAAACAGCACATGACGCAAAGAAAAAAAGAGGCGCAATGAGGTAGCTGTGTGAGTAAGATTAGCGACCCTAGTGGCCGACACAAACACCGGGCCCATCTAGGAGTGGCACTGCAGTGTCACGCAGGATGTCCCTTCCAAAAAACCCTCCCCAAACAGCACATGACGCAAAGAAAAAAAGAGGCGCAATGAGGTAGCTGACTGTGTGAGTAAGATTAGCGACCCTAGTGGCCGACACAAACACCGGGCCCATCTAGGAGTGGCACTGCAGTGTCACGCAGGATGTCCCTTCCAAAAAACCCTCCCCAATCAGCACATGATGCAAAGAAAAAGAAAAGAAAAAAGTGGTGCAAGATGGAATTGTCCTTGGGCCCTCCCACCCACCCTTATGTTGTATAAACAAAACAGGACATGCACACTTTAACCAACCCATCATTTCAGTGACAGGGTCTGCCACACGACTGTGACTGATATGACGGGTTGGTTTGGACCCCCCCCCAAAAAGAAGCAATTAATCTCTCCTTGCACAAACTGGCTCTACAGAGGCAAGATGTCCACCTCATCTTCACCCTCCGATATATCACCGTGTACATCCCCCTCCTCACAGATTATCAATTCGTCCCCACTGGAATCCACCATCTCAGCTCCCTGTGTACTTTGTGGAGGCAATTGCTGCTGGTCAATGTCTCCGCGGAGGAATTGATTATAATTCATTTTAATGAACATCATCTTCTCCACATTTTCTGGATGTAACCTCGTACGCCGATTGCTGACAAGGTGAGCGGCGGCACTAAACACTCTTTCGGAGTACACACTTGTGGGAGGGCAACTTAGGTAGAATAAAGCCAGTTTGTGCAAGGGCCTCCAAATTGCCTCTTTTTCCTGCCAGTATAAGTACGGACTGTGTGACGTGCCTACTTGGATGCGGTCACTCATATAATCCTCCACCATTCTATCAATGTTGAGAGAATCATATGCAGTGACAGTAGACGACATGTCCGTAATCGTTGTCAGGTCCTTCAGTCCGGACCAGATGTCAGCATCAGCAGTCGCTCCAGACTGCCCTGCATCACCGCCAGCGGGTGGGCTCGGAATTCTGAGCCTTTTCCTCGCACCCCCAGTTGCGGGAGAATGTGAAGGAGGAGATGTTGACAGGTCGCGTTCCGCTTGACTTGACAATTTTGTCACCAGCAGGTCTTTCAACCCCAGCAGACCTGTGTCTGCCGGAAAGAGAGATCCAAGGTAGGCTTTAAATCTAGGATCGAGCACGGTGGCCAAAATGTAGTGCTCTGATTTCAACAGATTGACCACCCGTGAATCCTTGTTAAGCGAATTAAGGGCTGCATCAACAAGTCCCACATGCCTAGCGGAATCGCTCCGTGTTAGCTCCTCCTTCAATGCCTCCAGCTTCTTCTGCAAAAGCCTGATGAGGGGAATGACCTGACTCAGGCTGGCAGTGTCTGAACTGACTTCACGTGTGGCAAGTTCAAAGGGCATCAGAACCTTGCACAACGTTGAAATCATTCTCCACTGCACTTGAGACAGGTGCATTCCACCTACTATATCGTGCTCAATTGTATAGGCTTGAATGGCCTTTTGCTGCTCCTCCAACCTCTGAAGCATATAGAGGGTTGAATTCCACCTCGTTACCACTTCTTGCTTCAGATGATGGCAGGGCAGGTTCAGTAGTTTTTGGTGGTGCTCCAGTTTTCTGTACGTGGTGCCTGTACGCCGAAAGTGTCCCGCAATTCTTCTGGCCACCGACAGCATCTCTTGCACGCCCCTGTCGTTTTTTAAAAAATTCTGCACCACCAAATTCAAGGTATGTGCAAAACATGGGACGTGCTGGAATTGGCCCAGATTTAATGCACACACAATATTGCTGGCATTGTCCGATGCCACAAATCCACAGGAGAGTCCAATTGGGGTAAGCCATTCCGCGATGATCTTCCTCAGTTGCCGTAAGAGGTTTTCAGCTGTGTGCGTATTCTGGAAAGCGGTGATACAAAGCGTAGCCTGCCTAGGAAAGAGTTGGCGTTTGCGAGATGCTGCTACTGGTGCCGCCGCTGCTGTTCTTGCGGCGGGAGTCCATACATCTACCCAGTGGGCTGTCACAGTCATATAGTCCTGACCCTGCCCTGCTCCACTTGTCCACATGTCCGTGGTTAAGTGGACATTGGGTACAGCTGCATTTTTTAGGACACTGGTGACTCTTTTTCTGAGGTCTGTGTACATTTTCGGTATCGCCTGCCTAGAGAAATGGAACCTAGATGGTATTTGGTACCGGGGACACAGTACCTCCAACAAGTCTCTAGTTGGCTCTGCAGTAATGATGGATACCGGAACCACGTTTCTCACCACCCAGGATGCCAAGGCCTCAGTTATCCGCTTTGCAGTAGGATGACTGCTGTGATATTTCATCTTCCTCGCAAAGGACTGTTGAACAGTCAATTGCTTACTGGAAGTAGTACAAGTGGGCTTACGACTTCCCCTCTGGGATGACCATCGACTCCCAGCGGCAACAACAGCAGCGCCAGCAGCAGTAGGCGTTACACGCAAGGATGCATCGGAGGAATCCCAGGCAGGAGAGGACTCGTCAGAATTGCCAGTGACATGGCCTGCAGGACTATTGGCATTCCTGGGGAAGGAGGAAATTGACACTGAGGGAGTTGGTGGGGTGGTTTGCGTGAGCTTGGTTACAAGAGGAAGGGATTTACTGGTCAGTGGACTGCTTCCGCTGTCACCCAAAGTTTTTGAACTTGTCACTGACTTATTATGAATGCGCTGCAGGTGACGTATAAGGGAGGATGTTCCGAGGTGGTTAACGTCCTTACCCCTACTTATTACAGCTTGACAAAGGGAACACACGGCTTGACACCTGGTGTCCGCATTTCTGGTGAAATACCTCCACACCGAAGAGCTGATTTTTTTGGTATTTTCACCTGGCATGTCAACGGCCATATTCCTCCCACGGACAACAGGTGTCTCCCCGGGTGCCTGACTTAAACAAACCACCTCACCATCAGAATCCTCCTGGTCAATTTCCTCCCCAGCGCCAGCAACACCCATATCCTCCTCATCCTGGTGTACTTCAACACTGACATCTTCAATCTGACTATCAGGAACTGGACTGCGGGTGCTCCTTCCAGCACTTGCAGGGGGCGTGCAAATGGTGGAAGGCGCATGCTCTTCACGTCCAGTGTTGGGAAGGTCAGGCATCGCAACCGACACAATTGGACTCTCCTTGTGGATTTGGGATTTCAAAGAACGCACAGTTCTTTGCGGTGCTTTGCCTTTTGCCAGCTTGAGTCTTTTCAGTTTTCTAGCGAGAGGCTGAGTGCTTCCATCCTCATGTGAAGCTGAACCACTAGCCATGAACATAGGCCAGGGCCTCAGCCGTTCCTTGCCACTCCGTGTGGTAAATGGCATATTGGCAAGTTTACGCTTCTCCTCCGACAATTTTATTTTAGGTTTTGGAGTCCTTTTTTTACTGATATTTGGTGTTTTGGTTTTGACATGCTCTGTATTATGCCATTGGGCATCGGCCTTGGCAGACGACGTTGCTGGCATTTCATCGTCTCGGCCATGACTAGTGGCAGCAGCTTCAGCACGAGGTGGAAGTGGATCTTGATCTTTCCCTAATTTTGGAACCTCAACATTTTTGTTCTCCATATTTTAATAGGCACAACTAAAAGGCACCTCAGGTAAACAATGGAGATGGATGGATTGGATACTAGTATACAATTATGGACGGGCTGCCGAGTGCCGACACAGAGGTAGCCACAGCCGTGAACTACCGCACTGTACTGTGTCTGCTGCTAATATATAGACTGGTTGATAAAGAGATAGTATACTCGTAACTAGTATGTATGTATAAAGAAAGAAAAAAAAACCACGGTTAGGTGGTATATACAATTATGGACGGGCTGCCGAGTGCCGACACAGAGGTAGCCACAGCCGTGAACTACCGCACTGTACTGTGTCTGCTGCTAATATAGACTGGTTGATAAAGAGATAGTGTACTCGTAACTAGTATGTATGTATAAAGAATGAAAAAAAAACCACGGTTAGGTGGTATATACAATTATGGACGGGCTGCCGAGTGCCGACACAGAGGTAGCCACAGCCGTGAACTACCGCACTGTACTGTGTCTGCTGCTAATATAGACTGGTTGATAAAGAGATAGTATACTACTAATATTATATACTGGTGGTCAGGTCACTGGTCACTAGTCACACTGGCAGTGGCACTCCTGCAGCAAAAGTGTGCACTGTTTAATTTTAATATAATATTATGTACTCCTGGCTCCTGCTATAACCTATAACTGGCACTGCAGTAGTGCTCCCCAGTCTCCCCCACAATTATAAGCTGTGTGAGCTGAGCAGTCAGACAGATATATAATATATATAGATGATGCAGCACACTGGCCTGAGCCTGAGCAGTGCACACAGATATGGTATGTGACTGACTGAGTCACTGTGTGTATCGCTTTTTTCAGGCAGAGAACGGATATATTAAATAAACTGCACTGTGTGTCTGGTGGTCACTCACTATATAATATATTATGTACTCCTGGCTCCTGCTATAACCTATAACTGGCACTGCAGTAGTGCTCCCCAGTCTCCCCCACAATTATAAGCTGTGTGAGCTGAGCAGTCAGACAGATATATATAATATTATATATAGATAATAGATGATGCAGCACACTGGCCTGAGCCTGAGCAGTGCACACAGATATGGTATGTGACTGAGTCACTGTGTGCTGTGTATCGCTTTTTTCAGGCAGAGAACGGATTATATTATGTACTCCTGGCTCCTGCTATAACCTATAACTGGCACTGCAGTAGTGCTCCCCAGTCTCCCCCACAATTATAAGCTGTGTGAGCTGAGCAGTCAGACAGATATATATAATATTATATATAGATAATAGATGATGCAGCACACTGGCCTGAGCCTGAGCAGTGCACACAGATATGGTATGTGACTGAGTCACTGTGTGCTGTGTATCGCTTTTTTCAGGCAGAGAACGGATTATAAATAAAAGTGGTGGTCACTGGTCACTATCAGCAAAACTCTGCACTGTACACTACTGAGTACTCCTAATGCTCCCCAAAATTAGTAAATCAAGTGTCTCTCTAATCTATTCTAATTCTAAACGGAGAGGACGCCAGCCACGTCCTCTCCCTATCAATCTCAATGCACGTGTGAAAATGGCGGCGACGCGCGGCTCCTTATATAGAATCCGAGTCTCGCGATAGAATCCGAGCCTCGCGAGAATCCGACAGCGTCATGATGACGTTCGGGCGCGCTCGGGTTAACCGAGCAAGGCGGGAAGATCCGAGTCGCTCGGACCCGTGAAAAAAAACATGAAGTTCTGGCGGGTTCGGATTCAGAGAAACCGAACCCGCTCATCTCTAATAATTACCAGCAAGTTCTGAGCTTTAGGACACAGTCCTTTATTTTATTTACATGTTTTATTTTTATCTAATTGTGTATATGTAATGTTGAGGCATTCAGCCATTCAGTGTCTATTTTTAGAAATAATTTTTTACCAATAAATTTGTACATTTACAAAACCAGCAGCTGTTGCACTATTATCCCCTCCGAGCGCCCACATTATTTCCTTTCTTTTTCTGCTTAGTACGGTGGATACCCAGGTCTACCATTGTGGGCAGCCAGAAGGGTGGCCAGCATTTAAAAAAAAATTAATAATATTATCCTTGCTAATTTTGAACTAATCAGCGCCCACATCTGTCTTTGGATATTTTAATGTTTACTGAAAACATACCGTTTCACTGAGGATTACAATTCCTTCTAAATATCCACTCTTCTCTCTACTCGAACCATCTTGTTTTCCCAGTTTACCCTCCATTTGTTCACCCATCGCCTTAGCATGTAATTTCTCATAGACAGGGTCCTTCCTTCCTTCCTTCCTTCCTTCCTTCCTTCCTTCCTTCCTTCCTTCCTTCCTTCCTTCCTTCCTTCCTTCCTTCCTTCCTTCCTTCCTTCCTTCCTTCCTTCCTCATGTTCATCCCTGCACTCTCTTTACTTACAGTGCTCCTTGTCTTCTAATCCCCTTCAGCAACTCAGGCTCTGTCTGCTAGTCCTTCATTGTGTACCGCTTCAGTGAGTGAGCCTTCCTCTTCCTCTGCCAATAGTATTCTATGCCTGTCTAGATATACTGTAGTGAGTTTCCAAAATCGTCACCCCATTCTCGTCCTACATAGTTTGTCAGATATCACCGGCCGTCTCTGGCTTTTCCATGTAAAGCATGGGGAAAACCAATTTAGCAAGGAGATCAGCAGAAAATATACCACTGGCTATTCTCCTGTTGATGCTGCCATAAAATGATTGCGATATCAGAGGCAATAAACAAGAAAAGAAATATTATTACAATACAGCATTTTTTTTCCTTTCCTAATTATATCAAAATCATTTTAGTTTATATTTTTAACATTATTTTTTTATTTTGGTAACGTAGTAATTCTCTTCTTATTGCGGAAATTTAATTAGTAAACCATCAATATTAAATTAACAATGACACAACTGATTAAATATTTAGTTACTAAAAGAAAATACTCTTCTCTGATACATCAGTGCCAGTTTTCCTTCACAATAAGTGTAAGATCACGCTCTCCTTTTTAATTAGTCAGATTTTATATTTATTTTTAGTTTTTTATTTAATGAGACCAAGAAATGTGATGGATCAGTTATAAGGGAAGAGATCATTTTCTGAAAGCACGTTCTGGCAGAGTAATGGATACCTTCTGTCCGACAAGAGGCAGACTATTAAAGAAAATAAATATTCATGTACAAGTCAATATGTTTATTATCAATGCAGAATATAATTCTGTAAATTTCCATTCTGGCTACAATTTTCCTTCCTGGTTAGATGATTGCAATAATTTCAATGTCATCATTTAAAATTAATTTGCATAGTTATTGTTGTTACTTCATTCGCAGAGAGGCGCTGACAACATGTGTGAGCATCTTTGTATATATTATTGTGTCAGCCCAACAGAAACATGTTAGATTAAAGTCATATTAAAGAATATGGCTGGTAAAAGTTTAAAGTAATGAATTAATGTCTTAAGAAAGGATGAAACGTTTCCATGTCCTCAATTTCATAGATGTACTAGGGCTTAGAGAGTGATAAAGTGGAGAGAGATAAAGTGCCAGCCAATCAGCTCCTAACTGCCATGTTACAGGCTGTGTTTGAAAAATGACAGTTAGGAGCTGATTGGTTGGTACTGGAGGCAGTCACTTTACTGCCTGTCAGAATCCCAGCAGTCAGGATACTGATGCCGGAATCCCGACATTGGCTGGTTACCACTCTTGGGTGATGGTCCACGCCACCACCCAGAGGGTAATAGAATCCTGTGGAGAACCAAAGGTCACCACCAGGCCCGAAGCATGGTGAGCACAGGGAGCCCATGAGGGGACACACTGCGCTCACCACTGGGATCCTGGCTGTCGGCCTCACGGCGTCGGTCTCCTGACTGCCGGGATCCCGACCGCCGGGATCTCGTACTGATCCCGTTGGTACTTTATGGGGTAAATTTACTGTAATAAAGCTTCTAAAAATGAAAAGGGGTGATGTTGCCCATAGCAACGAGATCAGATTCTGTATATTATTTCTCTATTGCATCCTAGAAAATGATAGAATCTGACATGCTATGGGCAACATCACCACTTTTAATTTTTAGAAGCTTTAGTAAATTTACCCCTATCTCTCTACACTTTACCTCTCTGCAAAGCTTAGTACATTGTGTCCCAACGTGTGGTCTCCGAAAGCTTGTGCACGGGTGACTGGCTCTGCAGTCTGTGAGGACTATTAGTACACGATAAAAGAAAATGTTTTGATTACAGCAGAATTCTGTTATAGCCTGTTATCAGAGCCGGCCCTAACCAATATGATGCCCTAGGCAAGATTTTGGCTGGTGCCCCCTAGCACCGCCGCTAGTTCTGAAGGACATGCCTGGCATGAGTCAGCTGGCAGCTCTGCTAAGCTTGGGGCACCTTTTGTTTATGAAAATGTGTCTCATTTGCATTACTATGTGGCTAGGATGCACAAGCAGCTTTTGCTGATTAAAATGATATGCAGCATGCCTATATCCTGTGTGCGACTGCGGCTGTATCTGCATACGAAATGCTACATTACAGTGATTTCCAGGAATACACTGCACGTAGCAGTTCATATGCAGACACAGCCTCAGTTACACACAGAATATAGGCATGTCGCATATCATTTTAATCAGCAGAAGCTGCTGGTGCCCCAAAGCATACCAAATGCCCTAGGCAATTGCCTAGTTTGCCTATGCCTAGGGCCGGCTCTGCCTGTTATCATATAATGGAACTTTCAAAGAAATGTAATTATATTGTTTGGCAGACAACTGGCAAAGGATATTAAAATTGGGAAGAAATACTGTGATAAGGAAGAATCGTCTGGTCCTCTGGCACTCATGAATACAATATGCATGGCACACTACTGCTTGGTGTACGAGGATGGCATCATACATAAGCGAGTGGCACAAAATGGGGACATTGAGGAGGCAGTCTGCGGGTGTGAAGTTGCAATTATGTTATCACGCCAACATTATCGACATTGTAAAGCAGGGACGGGGCTATGAGGATGCAATTTAATGAGAATTGTGCCATAGCCCCGCCCACATTTGCTGTGTGAGCGGATGGAACCCGTGGTGCAGACAGAGGAAAGCAGATAGAGCAGGGGATTGCAGGTGGGGGTGAGTGGAATGCGGGAGACTACAGGTGCGGATTTCCAGGTGGGAGTTTTCGGGGAGCCGGCCACCGTTCTGGTAGAGTATGCAAGTATGGCATGAAATGAGTGCAGCATTAAAGACTGGATATTAATTATGAGTGTCAAAGTTGTAGTGTAATCAAGATAATTAGGAAAATACATATCTATCTATCTATCTATCTATCTATCTATCTATCTATCTATCTATCTATCTATCTGTCTGTCTGTCTGTCTGTCTGTCTGTCTGTCTATCTTTCTCGATAAACTAATGTAATTACATTGGATTTGAATTTCAGTTGGATGAAGTTTGACCCCTCCAACCTGTATAAGTGATGTTACTACCAGAGTGTTCCAGCATCCAGATGCTTCCTCATACATCTAGCCTCAATACCAGTTCTGTTTCTAGCGGCGCACGAGCCGTGAGACAGCACGGGGCACCTGCTGTGGCACTTTTCAATGTCCCTGACTGCTCCCCCTCCTCCCCGTCATAGTACTCCGCTAGGGGGGCAGAGTTTAGCGGAATGATGCGTGTGCATCGTGACGTCATGATGGAACGTGTAATGAGTGGAGAACTATGACAGGAAGCTGGGGGAGAAGGGGAGCAACTGGCGGGCTGTAAGCCTGTATGCCTGTACGCCTGTACACACCCCTGACCCCTGGCAACTAGCATTACACACCCTTGGCATTACCCACCCCTGCTATTATTACACAACCCTGGCAACTAGCATTACACACCCCTGGCAACTAGTATTACACACCCCTGAAACATAGAAACATAGAATTTGATGGCAGATAAGAACTACTTGGCCCATCTAGTCTGCCCTTTACCCTGAGCCCTGACAACAAGCATTACTCCTGGCAATGAGCATTACACACCCCTGGCGACTAGCGTTACACACCCCTGAGCCCTGACAATGAGCATTACCCCTGAGAATGAGCATTACACAACCCTGGCAACTAGCATTACACACCCCCGGCAATGAGCATTACCTGAGCATTACACACCCCTGCCAACTAGCATTACACACCCCTGGCATTACACACACCTGGCAATGAGCATTACCCCTGGCAACTAGCATTACACACACCTGGCAACGAGCATTACCCCTGGCAATGAGCATTACACACCCCTGGCAATGAGCATGACACCTGTCCCAGAGCATGAAACCCCTGGCAATGAGCATGGATCCTAGAGCATGAAATCCCTGTCAATGAGCATGACACCCAGCATGTGAAACCCCTGGCAATGAGCAGGTAATTTAAAGGTAATTATAAGCTTTACTGTAGGGCATAATGTATCACGGCATTGCGTTGTGTGGCATAATATGGTGCAGGGGGCATAATATGGAGCAAGGGGTATTACTGTATGTGGCTTAATATGGTGGAATTTTTTTTCCCCTGTGGTGGCCGAGGTCTGTTGGTGCAGGATCAAACACTGGGGTGTAAGGTAGTATTTTCCTGTGAGGCCATGCCCATTTTAGCTGGACCACACCCATTTAAGTGAGGCCACACCCCCTTTCCAGAAGCGCACATGCAAATTTGTGTTTTTTTATATCTATGGGGGGAGATTTTTGAATGACAATGGGGGGGGGGTGTATTATTAAATCTCGCACTGGGAGCCAAATTAGTTAGAAACAGCCCTGCTCAATACGCCAAGCTGTGCGAGGTACCTGGCAGGTGTGAGCTTCCAGGTCCCGTGCAACTCTACTAGTGATGGGCATCTGTTGCTTGCTGAAAAATGCATCTTATTTGCAACACAATGCGACTAGGATGCACGAGCAGCCTGCTGCTTAACTTGATATATGACACTTGTATACTGTGTGTGACCAGGGACAGAGTGGGGGCCAAAATCAGCCCTTGCATGTGCGTATGCGCCGTGAACGGGGGGCACGCGAGCACTAAAGGCAGGGCTGTGCAGCGAGTCAGGTGGGCATGGACTCGCGGCATGCCCCCATTTCTATGCAGACAGGAGGGGAGGCAGGGGAGGGGCCTTCCCGGCTCTCCATTACAGGACTGGCCCACCAGCCCATCGTCCCTTCTGGCATTTGCCATAGGTGCCACATGGGCAGTTCGGCTCTGTGTGTGACTGAGTCTGTATACAGAGCAAAGCAGAACTTGTCCCGGAAAAAAATCTGTGGCTGCTACATTGTAGAACTTCGTTTACAGATTCAGAGACTCTGTCACGCACAGATATACAAGTGTCATATCAAATTAATCAGCACAGTCTACTCTTGTGTCCTAGTCACATTTCATTGCAACTAAGACGCATTTTCAGCAACAATTATGCAAAAAAGATTCCCAAAGCTAGAAGATTTTAATGTGACCGGTGTGCCAAGAGGGGCTGTTTGGCATGACTGCAGCAAAGATGTATGAGGACATATCAGTAACACACATTTACAGTCTCCAAACACTTCTGTTAATTACCATACTTGCCCATCACATATCGTCTCTTTAGTAAAACAAAGAAAATCCAGCAGTTACATCACATGAAGACAAAGAGATATATCTTGTCAGACAGAAAGAGACTAAGAAGGTAAACAGAGGTGCAAAGGCATAAGCTGAGGAGAACATGAGCAGTGGGCAGAGGCATAACTAGGGTTTTTGGAGCCCAGGGCAAGATCAATAATTTCGCCGCCCCCCCCCCCCCCCCCACCACCACCAAAAAAACACAAAAAAATACACTACAAAAGGAAAGTATGTGCACATGCCACCGGTGTCACTGTATATAAAGATGTCAGGGTGTGTACGTATAAATGTAGGTGTAGTGGTCGAAGTGGAATTTTTGGAGGGGGAATGAAAAAGTGTAGATAGTAATTATGCACGCGCGCCCCTGGAAAAGGGGGTGTGGTCACTCAAAAGGGGTGTCCTTCAGTGTAGTAGGACCCCCTTATACTATCTAGTACTGGTGCCCCTTTTACATTATAGCACACGGTATGAGCCAGAATTAACATTATAGCACACGGTATGAGCCAAAATTCACATTACCCCACATGGTTTGAGCCGAAATTCACATTACAGCACATGGTATGAGCCAAAATTCACATTATAGCACACGGTATAAGCCAAAATTCACATTATACCACACGGTATGAGCCAAAATTCACATTACAACACATGGTATGAGCCAAAATTCACATTATAGCACATGGTATGAGCCGATATTCACATTATAGCACACAGTATGAGCCGAAATTCACATTATAGCACACGGTATGAGCCAAAATTCACATTATAGCACACGGTATGAGCAGAAATTCACATTATAGCACACGGTATGAGCCGAAATTCACATTATAGCCACCGGAGCCTGCACCCCCAGGAGCGCACGGGTAGCGCCGGTGGCGCCGAAACCCTGTAGCATGGGGCGAGCGGGCCGTGCAGGTGCCGGCCCCCTTCTCTGGCCCCGTGCTAGTTACGCCTCTGGTGTGATCTATGTCACTGTGTTGTTGAACAAATAGGATAGACAGCCTGCCGCTATACATGTCCCTCTAATTTCCACACAGATAATACATAGACAGGCTACCTTGCAGGTTAAAGCATAAACACAAGTAATTGTATGTCTGTGCAGCCCGCATAGTAAGGGGACGGTAGATAGCTATTTGTAATACATGCTGCGGTGTGACAGAATTAGCAGCTTCTATAAGCTGTCCTGCACAGGGTCAGAGGCAGAAGGGTAGTAAGCGAGAGTGCCGGGCTGCACGGACAGAGCTGGGGCAGTGTAACCTACCGGCACCGACATAGCTCTATGGCAGGTGGAGAGGGTGAGTGCGGAGCTGAGTGCCGCCGCGTACAGCACCAGGAGATCATCATCTCACCCTGGTGCGGCACCGGACAGTCTCCTCTACAGCCATCCCCGGCTCCACACACAGCGCGGCGGGCACACACTGCCCTCTCAGCCGGCACACACATGCGCTCCAGCCAGGCGGACATGCTGCTGCAGACAGGTGAGGCACTTAGATTACAGATGCACGCACGAGATATGGACTGGAGGGGGGGAGTAGGGGGAGGCTCCTAGCTGCCACTGCCTGTATAGTGTGACAGGCACAGCATCTGGGGGAGACAGGGTGAGCGCCGCGAGTATCGCTGGGGGCGTCGAACCCTGACGCATGGGGCGAGCAGGCCGTGCAGGTGCCGGTGGCGCCCCCCCTCTGAGGGGGCTGCCCTGCTCGCCCCATGCTAGTTACGCCTCTGGCAGTGGGTAAAGGTGTAAAAAAAATTTTTTTAGGTATATAAGCGAAAGGAGAAAAACAAAAGGCGGAAAAATAAGACTAAAGACAGACTGGGAGTCTAGTTGAGGAAGACAATGTAATAGCAGATCATCTTAATAATTATTTTTGTTCAGTATTCACTACTGAAAGAGATGGGAAGGGGCCACAGTTACTGTATGTTGCAGGGATATTCAGAAAAATGAAACAAGTACATTTACAGAGGAGAATGTCCTAACAGAACTCTCAAAGCTGAAAGTGTATAAATCAATGGGGCCAGATGGGATACATCCAAGGATACTAAAAGAGCTTAAAGGGGTGCTGGTAGCACCATTAACAAAATTATTCAGCCAGTCACTAGGTACAGAAGTAACAGAACTGAAAAAGAGTGAACGTAGTCCCACTGAACAAAAGTGGAAGCAAGGAAGAGGCAAGTAACTACAGACCAATGAGCCTTACATCAGTAGTAGGGTAATTGATGGTAACACTCTAAAAAGAAAGTTGTAGATTATCTTAAATCCAGCAATTTACAGGATCCCAAACAGCATGGATTCACTTGGGGAGATCATGTCAAACAAACCTTATTGACTTTTGTGACTGTGCGACTAAAGTAATAAAAGGTGGGGCCATAGATCTAGCTTATCCAGACTTTAGTAATCCATTTGACACTGTCCCACTTCATAGACTGCTAAATAAACTTGAAAGCATGGGGTTGGAGACTAAGATGGTAAGATGGATAAGATCTTGGTTGCAGGGTAGAAAACAGAGAGTTGTAGTAAATGGAGTGCATTAACAGGAGGGAAATGTTACCAATGGAGTACCACAGGGCTCTGTGCTTGGACCAGTGCATTTTAATATATTTATTGGTGACACTGAAATGGCCTTTAAAGGTAAAGTATGCCTTTTTGCAGATGACACAAAGGTATACAACAGGGTAGACACACCAGGAGGGGTAAAACAAATGATTGATAATCTAGGTAGACTAGAGGAATGGTCAAGAGTGTGGCAATTACAGGTTTATGCCACAAAAATGTAAAATCATGCACTTGGGTCTCAAAAATCCAAAGGCTAAATATAGTATTAATGGCACTATACCGGAAACTACTGAGGAGAAAAGGGATCTAGTAGTCACTATTTCAGGTGACTTAAAGGCAGGCAAACAATGTAACAAAGAAATGAGGAAGATGTTTGGTTGCATAGGGAGAGGAATCAGCAGCAGAAAGAAAGAAGTAATAATGCCACTGTATAGGTCATTTGTACGGCCTCATCTAGAATAGTATGTTCAATTCTGGAGGCCGTATCTTCAGAAATATATTAATACATTAGAGACTGTACAAAGAAGGGCACTAAAATGGTGTATGGCCTACAACACAAAGCATACCCAGAAAGACTAAAAAAAAAATCTCAATATATATAGTTTGGATTAGAGAAGGGAAAGGGGGGACAGGATCTAAACTTTTAAATATACTAAGGGTTTTAACAAAGTCCAGTAGGGAAACATTCTTCAAATGAAGAGAAGTATTAGAAAGAGAAGTAAAAGTAGTATTAGAGACTGGAGGGAGGTAGGTTCAGGGGAAATTTGAGGAAAAATTACTTCACAGAAAGGGTAGTGGACAAATGGAATAGACTCCCATCAGAGGTAGTAGACACTAAGACAGTAGAGCAATTTAAACATGAATGGGATAGACATAAGGATATCCTTACAAAGAAATAAGGATCAGATAAGGTTTGAGGTAAAAATATGGTAAAAAAGGGGCAGACTAGATGGGCCAAGTGGTTCTTATCTGCCGTTAAATTCTATGTTTCTAGAACAGTATAGAAGATTCACAGGCCTCATACAGAAAGAGGAGAATATGTGATGACATCCCAATACGTACAATAGTAAAAATTAAAAGAGAAAAAGGGTAATGCTAAGAATATTTATATAATAAAATGAAGTGCTGATAAGAGAATTAGACAGATTAGTGGGAGGAGACAGGAGGAGAAGAAGAGTCAGTAGAGCACTGAATATAGAGAGAGGATGAGAGAGAATGAGAGGAATTCAATTGTTGGTCTCCCGGACCGCCATTAGATGGCGCCCAATGGAATAATTTAAATGCTGCTCCATTCGGGCACACATGTAGCCTACAACCTCTTGAAGTGCGAGATGAAGTGTGTGTAAACTCTAAGGTTTGGGCACTTAAACTCCCTCACCTGTACTTTAGATGGATTCAGCAGCATTGCCCAGCTAAACACAGTACTAATGGGTGCACCTACGGGGCATGTGCCCCCAACGGGGGAAACAGTTGAATAGCCCCATTTAGGGCCCAATACGTTTGGGCACCCACAAAATAATTAAATAGGCCCCAAAGAGTTGTTAATGAAAAAAATGGTTCCAGCAACACTGTAAATGTGTAAGTGAATATGGGGTCAGTATGGGGTCAGTACTGTATATGATAATACAGTATATGCCTGGTCGGTCTGACTTTATTTAGCAAAGCCTGATGTCACAGTTGACCAGTTAATCATATGTTTATTGCTCCACCCCACAGATTGTAAATGTGTGTTAAATATTTTTGCTAAAAAAATCATAATCCATAAAGGGAAAATACATTAAAGCAATATTTTTCATAATCAATTTATGGGAAGAAACTCTGTACAAGGCTATAACCAGTCGGACTAGACCCTGAAATGTGTGATACAGAAGCTTTACAGATATTGTATCTTTCCAAGGAATCCATAAAATATAATCAATGTTTATTATGCATTTACAGTATGTGGAAAATCATATCCTATGTATTGTACCTAAAGTAATAGCTCTGCTATGTTATAGGAGAAATATATGAGATATATAAAATCCTGTACTAGAACTGCAATAAACAGAAATAAATAAAAAGGCTGGGTACACACTACAGTATGCCGACGGATCCGCCAACTGGTGAATCTGCCGACATAGGGGGTCATTCCGAGTTGATCGTAGCTGTGCCAAATTTAGCACAGCTACCATCATTCACACTGACATGCGGGGGTACGCCCAGTACAGGGCTGGTCCGCCCCACATGTCAGTGCTGCCCCCCCACCCCCCCGCAGAAGCGCAAAGGCAACACAGAGCGGCGATGCCTTTGCACTTCAAGAGTAGCTCCCGGCCAGCGCAGCTTTAGCGTGCTGGCCAGGAGCTACTCATCGCTCCCTGGCCTGCATCGGCTGTGTGTGACGTCACGCAGCCGCTGCAGCCCTCCCCCCGTTCGGTCCGGCCACGCCTGCGTTGGCTGGACCGCTTCCACGAAATGGCAGCCAAATGCCGCCGTTCCGCCCCCTCCCGCCCAGCGACCGACTCTGCCTGTCAATCAGGCAGAGGCGATCGCAGACCTGCAACGGCCTTCAGCCGTCTGGCATGCGCCCGGCACACTGCGGCGCCGGCGCATGCGCAGTAGAGACCCGTTTGCAGCATGCGAACGGGTCAGAATGACCCCCATAGTGAACAATTTGGTAAGCATACACACTTGCCACTTGATATGTTTGTGCAAACATCACAACTGGGCAGATATTTGAATTTGTCCCCCCCACCAGTTGTGATGTCAATCCCTACAGCTAGTTGGGTGGTGATAAGGCTATCTGTTTATCTTATAACATTCACAATAAATAGGTAAGAGACTCAGTACGCAATTGGCGTATGGGGTACCGTAAGGGTACGCACTTAGCGTAGCATACGCTCGGCCGTGATCGAGACGCACATGCGACACGCTCGCTCACAGCTTAATGCGTGGTGTCGAGCACGCTATAGGCGGCCGACTACCCTAATGCTACGCTACCAGCGTAGCGGACGCTCGAGTCCACGAAGAGAACACGAGCGGCGCAGACGCTCACGGGATGACAATCAGTAAACCTTGAATGTAACACACAGAAAGGATACTCTTATACTGTAAACCTTGTACTGGAATACTGTAGCGATGTAACGCTGCTTAACCTTGTTAATGCTAAAGCTGCTTGAGCGTTTGAGACGCTCCTATTACCTTCTGCAATATAATAAACACACGATACCTTGCTAAGGTTCCAACACCTTTACTAACAAGCTTTTAGTTATATTGAAAAGGGGAAACAGTTTACAAGTCATACACTACAAGCTAACATATCATTCTAACAGAATATCTAGACAGAAATATACAATAGCGTCACAAACTTATACTATAACAGAGAGAGAGAGAGAATGGCCAATACAAACAGAGAACAAGTTGGTTTACAGAGAATTACTTACACCCACTGGGAACGATCGCTGCGCAGCTTCTGGTACCAGCTCCAAGTTAGTCAAGATGAAAACCGTTTGTGGAGAGTGAGGGAGCTGCCCAGGCTGGCTGATCTTATATACACTGAGTACAGTATACTACAAAGGGACCTATAATCTCATTGTTCATTGGACACAGGAATGTCTCCTCGCATCATAACAAAAGGTTATAGGTTAGTTTGAACAGGTGGGCTGCGACTATATCAAACTGCTCAGGTGGGAGGGAATCTGAAGATTCCCGCCGCATGGGTAATAAATCGCAAATATAGTAAATGTCCAGAAAATACTAATGGCCATAACTA
This sequence comes from Pseudophryne corroboree, assembly GCF_028390025.1. NCBI lineage: Eukaryota > Metazoa > Chordata > Amphibia > Anura > Myobatrachidae > Pseudophryne > Pseudophryne corroboree. Next base: position 530,993,081 of record NC_086446.1, on the reverse strand, counting down.
TACGCAGGAGCGATTAATCTTTACCTAACCAGCACCGGATTGTTTCTAATAAAATGTTCTTTAGTTAGGTACCAGACACAGCTGCTCAAACCCTGTCTGACCCTTCGTACCATACAAAGAGGAATTCCTCTGTCCAGCGACCATTTACATTAAACAAACTTACAGTCATTATTAAGGGGAACATTATCTATAAAACATACTATTTGGTTTTATTATTTAACGATTGAGTCGCCCGCTAGACGCACACAAACTACCGTAAATGCACATACCACGCGCTCGAGCGCATGGCCTAGGCGCCATCACGCGGCTGCGAGTATCCGCACGCACGGGAGAGAATGTGCACGTGCAGCAGGCACGCGCATAGGGTGGATATATGGCAACGTGTAGCATGATATTTTTCCGACTTTGACAGTGGGTTGCTCATACACACAGCCAGACATGCTAATCTACTATATCTACAATAGTTATCAGCATTTACTGTGCTGCAAGGCGGATGCAATATGTCTGTGTATGATATTCTGTACACACTCACCAACCCATTACCAATGTATCATTCATCGCTTTAGATAATGATAAATCTTTCTAGTCGGTACCCGGCTTAAGAAAGAGTAGCATACCAACACTCTTAGTAATGCAAAAGCGAAACTTGGGAGGTAAGATAGACTTTGTAAGTAATTAAATTAATTTAGAAATTGTTTGCTGTTGAGTTTTAGTCTGCTACTAAGCAATTTACTTTTTTTCTACCTAATTCATGGGTAACAGATTAAAAAAAAACTATGTAGTGAACTTTTTTAGTTTCAATATTTTCTTTGGTTTATTTAAAATAAAAAAGAGTGTTAAATGTGTATTTGTGTTATTTTGTTATCTCCATTTTTATTTACTAAACATTGTGGCAAATGTTAACCACCATTTAATAATGTTCTGTCTTGTGTTCTTCAGAAATTAACATGTCAAATAGACTTGGTTTTTATAATGCTATATTTATACATGGAATTGTTTGGATTTATAGTACATATGATTAAATGTGACTGTGATTGCAGTTTGGACAAGTAAGAGAGTAAAACTAAACACTTTATAAGAGTATCAGCTCTTGAACTAAATCTAGTTTGAGTTTAATAATAATTTTGGTTGATTTTAGTGATCTTTATACCGACCAGGTATTTTTGTTTTGATAAATTCCTTTTACACCCACCTGCTCAGTTAAGTCTTCTTGTGAAAATGAGTATAAAAGAAAACAAATATAATGCTGGCTGCAAACATTGCAACATTGTCAAATTGCCTTTCTTTGTTTGGGTGGATAGTGGATACACACCTGAACGATGTCGATGCAATATGTCGTCCAACACAGAACGACATATCGGCTTGATCATACAATAAATACCCGCTATTTGCTTGCTCCCGTGGTCGAATGCAATATCTTCCAGTCACCTATGCTGAGCGGCCAACCGGAAGATGTTGCTTGTGATCTGGTCCATATTAATGAAGAATGGAACGGTGATTGTACCATCCTTTGTTAAATCATTCACTGTGTACTACATATACGATATGTCGGTCGGTTACACAACATAATGTATTTAAGAATGACCCAATCCAAAGAAAACAAATCTTTTTCAGGGCGGATATCATAAATACAGTCATTATATGGCAGTTGGAAAGGGTGTGGTATTAAATGTCAATATTAAAAATTTAGACATTCAGAATGTCGTCACGGTTTGTATTCTGAAATTCTGTATGTTGACAAGGACAATATGTTGACATTTGACATGTCAATATGTAAAATGTCCACATGGTCATCATATTGTTAATTATGCATGTTAACAGTCAGCTTGTCGACATAGAGTTTTTACAGTATTTCAGTCCTAACCCTATCCAAACTCTAAACCTAACCACAGCCTAACTCTAACCTAACCACAGCCTAACTCTAACCTAACCACAGCCTAAATCTAACCTAACCACAGCATAACTCTAACCTAACCACAGCCTAACTATACCCTAACCGCAGCCTAAGTCTAACCTAACCACAGCATAACTCTAACCTAACCACAGCCTAACTCTACCCTAACCACAGCCTAACTCTACCCTAACCACAGCCTAACTCTACTGTAACCACAGCCTAACTGTACCCTAACCGCAGCCTGAGTCTAACCTAACCACAACATAACTCTAACCTAACCACAGCCTAACTCTACCCTAACCACAGCCTAACTCTACTGTAACCACAGCCTAAGTCTACCCTAACCACAGCCTAACTCTACTGTAACCACAGCCTAACTCTACCGTAACCACAGCCTAACTGTACCCTAACCGCAGCCTAAGTCTAACCTAACCACAGCATAACTCTAACCTAACCACAGCCTAACTCTACCCTAACCACAGCCTAACTCTACCCTAACCACAGCCTAACTCTAACCTAACCACAGCCTAACTCTACCCTAACCACAGCCTAATTCTACCCTAGCCACAGCCTAACTCTACTGTAACCACAGCCTAACACTACCCTAACCACAGCCTAACTCTACCCTAACCACAGCCTAACTCTACCCTAACCACAGCCTAACTCCAACCTAGCTATCTGCAGCATAACCCTACTCTTACCGAAGCCTAACTCTACCCTAACCGCAGTCTAAGCCTAACCTAACCACAACCTCACTCAACCTAACCACAGCCTAACCCTAGCCTTAATCCTATCCTTGACATTGTGATCGTCAGCATTCACATTGTCCACCGAATGATCATGTTGAGATTATGTTCATGTCAACACTGTAAATTTTGACATTTTGGCCATGTCTGCATTCTGGTGTCAGTATTTAAATGTCAACATAACGACTACATAGTACATCCTGTTGTAGGTCTGCGCATGTAGCCATTTACTATGCTAACCGGCCTTCATGTCATCTATCTTCACTGGAAAAGTATCATGTCAGTTAACAGCCTGTAGGACAATATCAAATACAAGTAATCTTTATTACTGTTACAGGAATTTATATTTTTTTATCCTGAAAATACTAGAGAACCTTTGCTTTTTCAAATGTTAATCAGGAAATTGGCTACTTCTGTTTAGGTGAATATAGTATATGTTTTGCTGTTAAGGGCATTAGCACAAATGACAACCTTGGCAAGTCAGCAGCACACCAATTTTAATAAATAGGGCAGAGGAGGCAAAGGAAAATTAATCCTGCACTGAAGTCTCAGGATATCAGAAAACATAACATTTAATTCTTTATTTCAAGCTGGTGTTGCAGCATTAAATCTAACCAATCAGGGTCTGCGGGGGTCAAAAAATGTTCTCACCATTTAGTGTAATTAGCTCCAACCGCCTGTCTACTGCAAAGCAACGAGCAGCCAAGATAAGCAAAAGGGAGCCAACTTACAATTTCTCCTGGTTATTAAACCTAAAATCAGAGTGCTTGTCTGTCTCTGAAAAAACACTGAAAGCAGGAGAGCAGAAACCAGTAAACCAGGTCTGAGGTTTCATTAAATGTCACATGTGTTTCGATTGCAAATTGTTGTTGGCGGATTCCCCATTGTCACAAGCCAAAGAATACGGTCAGAAGATGAGAGTGGGATGGGTGGAAAAAACAGATCCTTACAAATCAGAGTGCAAAACATTTTATTGATATGTAAATGAAGTGCATTTGCTTTACGTTTGACCTGCAACCTGCTGACAGTGGAGGCAGCCATGTTGGAGACCACAGTATGTTTCAGTGAGTACTTCCTGGTAAACGGATGCTGCTCTAATCTGATATATACTGGTTCAGTGTACAACATTCCTTTTTCAACTATTTATGCAAGAGGTTCACTTTAGCAACAGATACAGATGTGCCCTCTTACATCTTTTCTCTGTGCGATATAAGTCGTGTTACACATAATGCGTGAGTGCCGTGTGACTTGATAGTGCAGAGTGCCTTTTTTGCTGTTTTTCGCAATAGGACGCACAGTCGCAGTCACACACAGAATATAGGCATGCTGCATATCATTTTAATCAGCAGAAGATGCATTTTCGTGGAAAAAAAACTCAAAGAAAGACGCTCTGCATTACCGAGTCCTGCCACGTCATGGTGCGGCTTGAAGGGCTGTTTAGCATGACTGCAGCAAGGATGTAAGAGGACACATCTGTAAAATGAAAGATTTTGCCACAGCATCCCATCACCCCAAACACAAAACTGTATAAACCCCAAAAAAATCATATAGTTTTCAATATCTCAGAAAACACAACAAATTGTTTTGCATTTATCAACTTAATATCAATTCAGCTCCAGTTGGATTTACTATTATGAGTCCTTAAATAAGCAATGTAAAACCTTGTCAGCTTACACCCACTATTGCTTCTTTCCAAAGTAACGGCTTTAAAATATTGCCCACACTTTCCTGTGGTTTTCAGGCCATATGCTAGATCCACAGTCAGCCCAAGCACCGCTTACCCGTCTACATGTCTTCTAGAAATACTTTTTCTTTCATTCAAATGATAATTGTGTGACTAAACTCTGCTATTATCCATTGTAAATGCATACATAAAGTACATTGGCTAAAATTGATTTTACCAGGGCCATACTGAGGAAGGTGCGACTGATACAATGATGGCACTTGTGCCAAGTTTGTAGGATGCCTGGAGATGCGTACAGCTCGCTAAGGGTGCACCCCGTGCCCAGCTCACTGCTCCCAGCGGCAGGATTCCTCGTCTTTGCAGCATAAGTGAAGTCAGAACATCACAGCACTAAGGGGGTCATTCCGAGTTGATCACTAGCTGAAAATGTTCGCTGCGCAGCGATGAAGCAAAAAATCGGCACTTCTGCACATGCATATGCGGCACAATGTGAACGCGCGACGTACTTTCACAACGGCCGATGCAGTTTTACACAAGGTCTAGCGAAGCTTTTCAGTCGCAATGGCAGCCGCAGAGTGACTGGCATGAAGTGGGTGTTTCTGGATGTCAACTGACCGTTTTCAGGGAGTGTTAGAAAAAATGCAGGCGTGCCAGGAAACACGCAGGTGTGGCTGGGCGAACGCAGGGCGTGTTTGTGACGTCAAAACAGTAACTGAACAGTCTGAAGTCATCGCAAGCGCAGAGTAGGTCTGAAGCTACTCTGAAACTGCACAAAATTATTTTGTAGCCACTGTGCGATCCTTTCGTTTGCACTTCTGCTAAGCTAAAATACACTCCCAGTGGGAAGCGGCATAGCGTTTGCACGGCTGCTAAAAACAGCAAGTGAGCGATCAACTGAGAATGGCCACCTAAGAGTGCAGAGGAACTGACAATATCAGCCAGCAAACAGAAGACAAAGAAGCAGAAAAGATACTGAAGATCTGATGTCAACGGAAACCAGTAAACGGAGATTTTATGTACCAAGTGCAGCAAAACACCATGCAAATAATTAGTCATATGTATCTTCTTTTTAAGGATAACCTGTGGGAGATACAGGGAGGGGAGATCTGATGGGAGATGTCATGAGTTGTACCATCTTAACCCCCCATTTGAAGTTATGCCATTCTTTGTAGGTATTTGCGTCTTCCCGGTTCTGCCCATGAACTTCACTGAAGAGGTGTACTGGATCCAACAGAATCCTTCCCAGTGTCTTCAGTGGCTTGCGCATGTGCACCCGCAGAAGGACTCCCAGATCATAAGCCTTTAAGTCCTTATATTACAAAGGACAGCTCTTATTGGAAGAGCTCTCCTTTCCAAAATTACTAACAATATTTAAAAGATACAGCGTTACTAAACGCCGCTATGCTTGCGATCAATGGCAGAATGCATCACATGCAAAATACAATGCTTGATGCTTCCCTCCTTTTGTCCTTAAAATTGTAGTACATGGACTTGATTTTCACAATCATAAGTTACCAAGTTTTATTTTCTATAAAATGTCACAATAATTTTCTGATATTACACCTATACAGTACTCATTGGGGGTAATTCAGAGTTGATCGCAGCAGCAAAATTGTTAGCAGATGGGCAAAACCATGTGGGCACTGCAGGGGGGGCAGATATAACATTTGCAGAGAGAGTTAGATTTGGGTGGGTTACTTTGTTTCTGTGCAGGGTAAATACTGGCTGCTTTATTTTTACACTGCAATTTAGATTTCAGTTTGAACACACCCCACCCAAATATATCTCTCTCTGCACACATTATATCTGCCCCCCCCCCCCCCCCTGCATTGCACATGGTTTTGCCCAACTGCTAACAAATTTGCTGCTGCGATCAACTCTGAATCAGGGGGGTCATTCCAACCCGTTCGCACGCTGCTGTTTGTTGCAGCGATGCGAACGGGTCGGTCGGCCGCCGGGCAACGACCAGAAGAACGAAGAAATCGATCACTGGTGCGATCGCAAGAAGATTGACAGCAGAAAGGCGTTCCGGGACGGCAACTCATCGTTTTCTGGGAGTGGTGAGTCCAACGCAGGCATGTCCAGGCATTTGGAGGGCGGATGTTTGGCGTCAATTCTGTGACCTGCATCGCTGGATCGATTGCACAAGGTAAGTAACTGTTACGCTGTTCTAGTTCCACACAAAACTTTTTTTGCATAGCAGGGCTGCACAAGCGTTCGCAGCCTTGCTATGCAAAAAAGCCCTCCCCCATAGGCGGCGTCAAGTAGACCGCACAGTCAGCAAAAAGTTGCTACGTGCGATCAACTCCGAATGACCCCATAGGCCCATTATCTCTTATATTTATCTTGTCTAAAGTAAACTAGGCAATCCCACTGTTCCTAATGTAACTGCATGCGTACCAGCAATTTGACTTCTAATTACAAAACAAAAAAACAAACAAACAAACAAACAAAAAAAGATGGTAGTAGAAATGGACATTAAATCTAAACAATCCATTGTTTTATACAGGTGTACTACAATATACCGGCGCTCGGGATCCCGGCGCCGGGATCCCAACTAGCAGCAGGGTGAGCGCAGAAGAGCCCCTTGTGGTCTTGCTGTGCTCACCACACTGCGGGCACATAGCGCGCCACGCTATTTTTTCTCCCCCAGGGGTGTCGTGGACACCCCAAGAGAGAGAATAGTGGTCAGTATCCCAGCGGTCGGGATCCCGACGCCGGTATGCCAAGCGCCGGGATTCCAACAGCCGGGATATCGAGTGCCTCCCGTTTTAAACTAGTGTTTGCCTGTGGCTTCACTCGCGTGGATGTCTATTATTGCTCAGCGGAACTAATTGTACAAAGTCAGTAGTGGCAACTAATATTGTGATATATTTTTTATATTTGTAAACGTTGATCGCAAAATTTCTTTGTAAACAATATTTGGAGTTTTTCCTTAAGGGATTAACACAAAAAGATGTTTTGGGCTACTAACTTATAAGAAAGCCATGTAAAGTTGCCCATGGGAGAAGCAGCTGGTCCTGAGATCTACGCCTGCAGCCAGAGGCAGATTGGTCATAGGGCTCAGAGGGAAGGTTCCCGGTGGGCGATGTGCATGTGGGGCCTATTTTGTTTCTTGACATGTGAGGGGTGGTACTGCCACCATGGTTACACGTTATACCTCTGGGGCTGCCCTTGTGAGTCCACTTATACAAATTTTTCCAGGGCCACTTTCAGTTCCCAATCCACCCCTGACTGCAGCCCAGAGTGTTTGCCCCTGCTACTAAGTAGAGATGAGCGCCTGAAATTTTTCGGGTTTTGTGTTTTGGTTTTGGGTTCGGTTCCGCGGCCGTGTTTTGGGTTCGAACGCGTTTTGGCAAAACCTCACCGAATTATTTTTGTCGGATTCGGGTGTGTTTTGGATTCGGGTGTTTTTTTCCAAAAACACAAAAAAACAGCTTAAATCATAGAATTTGGGGGTCATTTTGATCCCAAAGTATTATTAACCTCAAAAACCATAATTTACACTCATTTTCAGTCTATTCTGAATACCTCACACCTCACAATATTATTTTTAGTCCTAAAATTTGCACCGAGGTCGCTGTGTGAGTAAGATAAGCGACCCTAGTGGCCGACACAAACACCGGGCCCATCTAGGAGTGGCACTGCAGTGTCACGCAGGATGTCCCTTCCAAAAAACCCTCCCCAAACAGCACATGACGCAAAGAAAAAAAGAGGCGCAATGAGGTAGCTGTGTGAGTAAGATTAGCGACCCTAGTGGCCGACACAAACACCGGGCCCATCTAGGAGTGGCACTGCAGTGTCACGCAGGATGGCCCTTCCAAAAAACCCTCCCCAAACAGCACATGACGCAAAGAAAAAAAGAGGCGCAATGAGGTAGCTGTGTGAGTAAGATTAGCGACCCTAGTGGCCGACACAAACACCGGGCCCATCTAGGAGTGGCACTGCAGTGTCATGCAGGATGGCCCTTCCAAAAAACCCTCCCCAAACAGCACATGACGCAAAGAAAAAAAGAGGCGCAATGAGGTAGCTGACTGTGTGAGTAAGATTAGCGACCCTAGTGGCCGACACAAACACCGGGCCCATCTAGGAGTGGCACTGCAGTGTCACGCAGGATGTCCCTTCCAAAAAACCCTCCCCAAACAGCACATGACGCAAAGAAAAAAAGAGGCGCAATGAGGTAGCTGTGTGAGTAAGATTAGCGACCCTAGTGGCCGACACAAACACCGGGCACATCTAGGAGTGGCACTGCAGTGTCACGCAGGATGTCCCTTCCAAAAAACCCTCCCCAAACAGCACATGACGCAAAGAAAAAAAGAGGCGCAATGAGGTAGCTGTGTGAGTAAGATTAGCGACCCTAGTGGCCGACACAAACACCGGGCCCATCTAGGAGTGGCACTGCAGTGTCACGCAGGATGTCCCTTCCAAAAAACCCTCCCCAATCAGCACATGATGCAAAGAAAAAGAAAAGAAAAAAGAGGTGGAAGATGGAATTATCCTTGGGCCCTCCCACCCACCCTTATGTTGTATAAACAAAACAGGACATGCACACTTTAACCAACCCATCATTTCAGTGACAGGGTCTGCCACACGACTGTGACTGATATGACGGGTTGGTTTGGACCCCCCCCAAAAAAGAAGCAATTAATCTCTCCTTGCACAAACTGGCTCTACAGAGGCAAGATGTCCACCTCATCTTCACCCTCCGATATATCACCGTGTACATCCCCCTCCTCACAGATTATCAATTCGTCCCCACTGGAATCCACCATCTCAGCTCCCTGTGTACTTTGTGGAGGCAATTGCTGCTGGTCAATGTCTCCGCGGAGGAATTGATTATAATTCATTTTAATGAACATCATCTTCTCCACATTTTCTGGATGTAACCTCGTACGCCGATTGCTGACAAGGTGAGCGGCGGCACTAAACACTCTTTCGGAGTACACACTTGTGGGAGGGCAACTTAGGTAGAATAAAGCCAGTTTGTGCAAGGGCCTCCAAATTGCCTCTTTTTCCTGCCAGTATAAGTACGGACTGTGTGACGTGCCTACTTGGATGCGGTCACTCATATAATCCTCCACCATTCTATCAATGTTGAGAGAATCATATGCAGTGACAGTAGACGACATGTCCGTAATCGTTGTCAGGTCCTTCAGTCCGGACCAGATGTCAGCATCAGCAGTCGCTCCAGACTGCCCTGCATCACCGCCAGCGGGTGGGCTCGGAATTCTGAGCCTTTTCCTCGCACCCCCAGTTGCGGGAGAATGTGAAGGAGGAGATGTTGACAGGTCGCGTTCCGCTTGACTTGACAATTTTGTCACCAGCAGGTCTTTCAACCCCAGCAGACCTGTGTCTGCCGGAAAGAGAGATCCAAGGTAGGCTTTAAATCTAGGATCGAGCACGGTGGCCAAAATGTAGTGCTCTGATTTCAACAGATTGACCACCCGTGAATCCTTGTTAAGCGAATTAAGGGCTGCATCCACAAGTCCCACATGCCTAGCGGAATCGCTCCCTTTTAGCTCCTTCTTCAATGCCTCCAGCTTCTTCTGCAAAAGCCTGATGAGGGGAATGACCTGACTCAGGCTGGCAGTGTCTGAACTGACTTCACGTGTGGCAAGTTCAAAGGGCATCAGAACCTTGCACAACGTTGAAATCATTCTCCACTGCACTTGAGACAGGTGCATTCCATCTCCTATATCGTGCTCAATTGTATAGGCTTGAATGGCCTTTTGCTGCTCCTCCAACCTCTGAAGCATATAGAGGGTTGAATTCCACCTCGTTACCACTTCTTGCTTCAGATGATGGCAGGGCAGGTTCAGTAGTTTTTGGTGGTGCTCCAGTCTTCTGTACGTGGTGCCTGTACGCCGAAAGTGTCCCGCAATTTTTCTGGCCACCGACAGCATCTCTTGCACGCCCCTGTCGTTTTTTAAAAAATTCTGCACCACCAAATTCAAGGTATGTGCAAAACATGGGACGTGCTGGAATTTGCCCATATTTAATGCACACACAATATTGCTGGCGTTGTCCGATGCCACAAATCCACAGGAGAGTCCAATTGGGGTAAGCCATTCCGCGATGATCTTCCTCAGTTGCCGTAAGAGGTTTTCAGCTGTGTGCGTATTCTGGAAAGCGGTGATACAAAGCGTAGCCTGCCTAGGAAAGAGTTGGCGTTTGCGAGATGCTGCTACTGGTGCCGCCGCTGCTGTTCTTGCGGCGGGAGTCCATACATCTACCCAGTGGGCTGTCACAGTCATATAGTCCTGACCCTGCCCTGCTCCACTTGTCCACATGTCCGTGGTTAAGTGGACATTGGGTACAACTGCATTTTTTAGGAGACTGGTGAGTCTTTTTCTGACGTCCGTGTACATTCTCGGTATCGCCTGCCTAGAGAAGTGGAACCTAGATGGTATTTGGTAACGGGGGCACACTGCCTCAATAAATTGTCTAGTTCCCTGTGAACTAACGGCGGATACCGGACGCACGTCTAACACCAACATAGTTGTCAAGGACTCAGTTATCCGCTTTGCAGTAGGATGACTGCTGTGATATTTCATCTTCCTCGCAAAGGACTGTTGAACAGTCAATTGCTTACTGGAAGTAGTACAAGTGGGCTTACGACTTCCCCTCTGGGATGACCATCGACTCCCAGCGGCAACAACAGCAGCGCCAGCAGCAGTAGGCGTTACACGCAAGGATGCATCGGAGGAATCCCAGGCAGGAGAGGACTCGTCAGACTTGCCAGTGACATGGCCTGCAGGACTATTGGCATTCCTGGGGAAGGAGGAAATTGACACTGAGGGAGTTGGTGGGGTGGTTTGCGTGAGCTTGGTTACAAGAGGAAGGGATTTACTGGTCAGTGGACTGCTTCCGCTGTCACCCAAAGTTTTTGAACTTGTCACTGACTTATTATGAATGCGCTGCAGGTGACGTATAAGGGAGGATGTTCCGAGGTGGTTAACGTCCTTACCCCTACTTATTACAGCTTGACAAAGGGAACACACGGCTTGACACCTGTTGTCCGCATTTCTGGTGAAATACCTCCACACCGAAGAGCTGATTTTTTTGGTATTTTCACCTGGCATGTCAACGGCCATATTCCTCCCACGGACAACAGGTGTCTCCCCGGGTGCCTGACTTAAACAAACCACCTCACCATCAGAATCCTCCTGGTCAATTTCCTCCCCAGCGCCAGCAACACCCATATCCTCCTCATCCTGGTGTACTTCAACACTGACATCTTCAATCTGACTATCAGGAACTGGACTGCGGGTGCTCCTTCCAGCACTTGCAGGGGGCGTGCAAATGGTGGAAGGCGCATGCTCTTCACGTCCAGTGTTGGGAAGGTCAGGCATCGCAACCGACACAATTGGACTCTCCTTGTGGATTTGGGATTTCAAAGAACGCACAGTTCTTTGCGGTGCTTTTGCCAGCTTGAGTCTTTTCAGTTTTCTAGCGAGAGGCTGAGTGCTTCCATCCTCATGTGAAGCTGAACCACTAGCCATGAACATAGGCCAGGGCCTCAGCCGTTCCTTGCCACTCCGTGTGGTAAATGGCATATTGGCAAGTTTACGCTTCTCCTCCGACAATTTTATTTTAGGTTTTGGAGTCCTTTTTTTACTGATATTTGGTGTTTTGGTTTTGACATGCTCTGTACTATGCCATTGGGCATCGGCCTTGGCAGACGACGTTGCTGGCATTTCATCGTCTCGGCCATGACTAGTGGCAGCAGCTTCAGCACGAGGTGGAAGTGGATCTTGATCTTTCCCTAATTTTGGAACCTCAACATTTTTGTTCTCCATATTTTAATAGGCACAACTAAAAGGCACCTCAGGTAAACAATGGAGATGGATGGATTGGATACTAGTATACAATTATGGACGGGCTGCCGAGTGCCGACACAGAGGTAGCCACAGCCGTGAACTACCGCACTGTACTGTGTCTGCTGCTAATATATAGACTGGTTGATAAAGAGATAGTATACTCGTAACTAGTATGTATGTATAAAGAAAGAAAAAAAAACCACGGTTAGGTGGTATATACAATTATGGACGGGCTGCCGAGTGCCGACACAGAGGTAGCCACAGCCGTGAACTACCGCACTGTACTGTGTCTGCTGCTAATATATAGACTGGTTGATAAAGAGATAGTATACTCGTAACTACTAACTAGTATGTATGTATAAAGAAAGAAAAAAAAACCACAGGTAAGGTGGTATATACAATTATGGACGGGCTGCCGAGTGCCGACACAGAGGTAGCCACAGCCGTGAACTACCGCACTGTACTGTGTCTGCTGCTAATATATAGACTGGTTGATAAAGAGATAGTATACTCGTAACTAGTATGTATGTATAAAGAAAGAAAAAAAAACCACGGTTAGGTGGTATATACAATTATGGACGGGCTGCCGAGTGCCGACACAGAGGTAGCCACAGCCGTGAACTACCGCACTGTACTATGTCTGCTGCTAATATATAGACTGGTTGATAAAGAGATAGTATACTCGTAACTAGTATGTATGTATAAAGAAAGAAAAAAAAACCACGGTTAGGTGGTATATACAATTATGGACGGGCTGCCGAGTGCCGACACAGAGGTAGCCACAGCCGTGAACTACCGCACTGTACTGTGTCTGCTGCTAATATATAGACTGGTTGATAAAGAGATAGTATACTCGTAACTAGTATGTATGTATAAAGAAAGAAAAAAAAACCACGGTTAGGTCACTGGTATATACAATTATGGACGGGCTGCCGAGTGCCGACACAGAGGTAGCCACAGCCGTGAACTACCGCACTGTACTGTGTCTGCTGCTAATATATAGACTGGTTGATAAAGAGATAGTATACTCGTAACTAGTATGTATGTATAAAGAAAGAAAAAAAAACCACGGTTAGGTCACTGGTATATACAATTATGGACGGGCTGCCGAGTGCCGACACAGAGGTAGCCACAGCCGTGAACTACCGCACTGTACTGTGTCTGCTGCTAATATATAGACTGGTTGATAAAGAGATAGTATACTCGTAACTAGTATGTATGTATAAAGAAAGAAAAAAAAACCACGGTTAGGTCACTGGTATATACAATTATGGACGGGCTGCCGAGTGCCGACACAGAGGTAGCCACAGCCGTGAACTACCGCACTGTACTGTGTCTGCTGCTAATATATAGACTGGTTGATAAAGAGATAGTATACTCGTAACTAGTATGTATGTATAAAGAAAGAAAAAAAAACCACGGTTAGGTCACTGGTATATACAATTATGGACGGGCTGCCGAGTGCCGACACAGAGGTAGCCACAGCCGTGAACTACCGCACTGTACTGTGTCTGCTGCTAATATATAGACTGGTTGATAAAGAGATAGTATACTCGTAACTAGTACGTATGTATAAAGAAAGAAAAAAAAACCACGGTTAGGTGGTATATACAATTATGGACGGGCTGCCGAGTGCCGACACAGAGGTAGCCACAGCCGTGAACTACCGCACTGTACTGTGTCTGCTGCTAATATATAGACTGGTTGATAAAGAGATAGTATACTCGTAACTAGTATGTATGTATAAAGAAAGAAAAAAAAAACCACGGTTAGGTCACTGGTATATACAATTATGGACGGGCTGCCGAGTGCCGACACAGAGGTAGCCACAGCCGTGAACTACCGCACTGTACTGTGTCTGCTGCTAATATATAGACTGGTTGATAAAGAGATAGTATACTCGTAACTAGTATGTATGTATAAAGAAAGAAAAAAAAACCACGGTTAGGTCACTGGTATATACAATTATGGACGGGCTGCCGAGTGCCGACACAGAGGTAGCCACAGCCGTGAACTACCGCACTGTACTGTGTCTGCTGCTAATATATAGACTGGTTGATAAAGAGATAGTATACTCGTAACTAGTATGTATGTATAAAGAAAGAAAAAAAAACCACGGTTAGGTCACTGGTATATACAATTATGGACGGGCTGCCGAGTGCCGACACAGAGGTAGCCACAGCCGTGAACTACCGCACTGTACTGTGTCTGCTGCTAATATATAGACTGGTTGATAAAGAGATAGTATACTCGTAACTAGTATGTATGTATAAAGAAAGAAAAAAAAACCACGGTTAGGTCACTGGTATATACAATTATGGACGGGCTGCCGAGTGCCGACACAGAGGTAGCCACAGCCGTGAACTACCGCACTGTACTGTGTCTGCTGCTAATATATAGACTGGTTGATAAAGAGATAGTATACTCGTAACTAGTATGTATGTATAAAGAAAGAAAAAAAAACCACGGTTAGGTCACTGGTATATACAAGTATGGACGGGCTGCGGAGTGCCGACACAGAGGTAGCCACAGCCGTGAACTACCGCACTGTACTGTGTCTGCTGCTAATATATAGACTGGTTGATAAAGAGATAGTATACTCGTAACTAGTATGTATGTATAAAGAAAGAAAAAAAAACCACGGTTAGGTGGTATATACAATTATGGACGGGCTGCCGAGTGCCGACACAGAGGTAGCCACAGCCGTGAACTACCGCACTGTACTGTGTCTGCTGCTAATATATAGACTGGTTGATAAAGAGATAGTATACTCGTAACTAGTATGTATGTATAAAGAAAGAAAAAAAAACCACGGTTAGGTCACTGGTATATACAATTATGGACGGGCTGCCGAGTGCCGACACAGAGGTAGCCACAGCCGTGAACTACCGCACTGTACTGTGTCTGCTGCTAATATATAGACTGGTTGATAAAGAGATAGTATACTCGTAACTAGTATGTATGTATAAAGAAAGAAAAAAAAACCCACGGTTAGGTCACTGGTATATACAATTATGGACGGGCTGCCGAGTGCCGACACAGAGGTAGCCACAGCCGTGAACTACCGCACTGTACTGTGTCTGCTGCTAATATATAGACTGGTTGATAAAGAGATAGTATACTCGTAACTAGTATGTATGTATAAAGAAAGAAAAAAAAACCACGGTTAGGTCACTGGTATATACAATTATGGACGGGCTGCCGAGTGCCGACACAGAGGTAGCCACAGCCGTGAACTACCGCACTGTACTGTGTCTGCTGCTAATATAGACTGGTTGATAAAGAGATAGTATACTACTAATATTATATACTGGTGGTCAGGTCACTGGTCACTAGTCACACTGGCAGTGGCACTCCTGCAGCAAAAGTGTGCACTGTTTAATTTTAATATAATATTATGTACTCCTGGCTCCTGCTATAACCTATAACTGGCACTGCAGTAGTGCTCCCCAGTCTCCCCCACAATTATAAGCTGTGTGAGCTGAGCAGTCAGACAGATATATAATATATATAGATGATGCAGCACACTGGCCTGAGCCTGAGCAGTGCACACAGATATGGTATGTATGTGACTGAGTCACTGTGTGCTGTGTATCGCTTTTTTCAGGCAGAGAACGGATTATAAATAAAAGTGGTGGTCACTGGTCACTATCAGCAAAACTCTGCACTGTACACTACTGAGTACTCCTAATGCTCCCCAAAATTAGTAAATCAAGTGTCTAAACGGAGAGGACGCCAGCCACGTCCTCTCCCTATCAATCTCAATGCACGTGTGAAAATGGCGGCGACGCGCGGCTCCTTATATAGAATCCGAGTCTCGCGATAGAATCCGAGCCTCGCGAGAATCCGACAGCGTCATGATGACGTTCGGGCGCGCTCGGGTTAACCGAGCAAGGCGGGAAGATCCGAGTCGCTCGGACTCGTGAAAAAAAACATGAAGTTCTGGCGGGTTCGGATTCAGAGAAACCGAACCCGCTCATCTCTACTACTAAGTACATATAGTAATTTTAGACTTAAGTAGCCTACACACTGCATGCGCCGAGTGTCAAGCGTCTGGTTTGTCCTATATTGCTTCTTTCCCCGATGGCACATCGAAATCATATATACCTCAATTTATTTATTTCTAGGTCACTAAGCTATACAATAGTGAAAACAATATAATTATAATTGTTATCCCCTCAGGAGAAGCCTAGTACCACAAAAGTTGCGAAATCAAGAGTTCAGGGAAATTATAGCTACTAAGTAATATGTATTGGGTCCCACCCCATCTAGTAGCTATTCGCCCAGAACCAATAGGACCTTTCAAACTGACAATCACTAAGCTGAATATCAGAAACATCTATTTGTCCCCACTAGGGATAATATATGAATAATGGAGATAAACTCTTAGCCCAGTGGTTCCCAAACTTTTATTGAATCACGGTGCCCTAGACTAGAGTATCAGATTTTTTTCACAGCACACCTAAGCCAAAAGTTTCTTATTGAGAAATTTAGAAAGACATATTAAATAAAGTAAATTGTGTTTATATATCATCAGGATCAATTATATGGTGAGGAACAGGATTTGCTTCTGTTTGTCCACATATTTTATGATTGACAGCCACCAGCACTGGTTTTGCTTATTACATTGACCATAAATAGTTTAAATTGGTCCTGTATAACCAATTTAAGGCACCCCTGCAAATGTCCATGGCACAAAATATGAGAACCACTTCCTTAGCCTGTTTAAAGCATATTTTCAGTGAATTGAATATTAAAAGTCTAAAGATGTGCACCAACAAGCATTGCCATGTATAAAGACGTTGGGCCTTATTCAGGTTTTTAGCAAACCAAAACAGTTAGCAAGTGGGCAAGAGGGGTCATTCCGAGTTGTCCGCTCATTGCCGATTTTCGCTATACTGCGATTAGTCGCTTACTGCGCATGCGCAAGGTTCGCAGAGCGCATGCGCTTAGTTATTTTACACAAAAGTTAGGTATTTTACTCACAGCATAACGAAGCCTTTTCATCGCTGTGCTGATCGTAGTGTGATTGACAGGAAGTGGGTGTTTCTGGGCGGAAACTGGACGTTTTATGGGAGTGTGCGTAAAAACGCAGGCGTTCGAGTTGCAAAACGCAGGAGTGGCTGGAGAAACAGGGGAGTGGTTGGGCAAACGCTGGGTGTGTTTGTGACGTCAAACCAGGAAGGAAAAGGACTGAGCTGGTCGCAATGGCTGAGTAAGTCTGGAGCTACTCAGAAACTGCTAAGAAATTTCTATTCGCAATTCTGCTAATCTTTCGTTCGCAATTCTGCTAAGATACACTCCCAGAGGGCGGCGGCTTAGCGTGTGCAATGCTGCTAAAAGCAGCTAGCGAGCGAACAACTCGGAATCACCCCCCATGTTGCACTGCAGGTGGAGCAGATGTAACGTGCAGAGAAATTTTGATTTGGGAGGGAAGTGTTCAAACTGAAATCTAAATTGCAGTGAAGAAATTAGGCAGTCAGTATTTACCATGCACAGAAACAATATAACCCAACCAAATCTAAATCTCTCTGCACATGTTAATCTGCTCCACCTGCAGGGCAGCATGGTTTTAGCCAATTGCTAACTTTGTTGGTTTGCTAAGAACCTGAATAATCCCCGTTTATAGGGATTGCTGGGAACGTTAAACCTGAGAGTAAAACACTTTATAGTTTTAAAATATCAGATCTTGGTAGGGGATATTGGATGTTTAATTAATGTAAATAATATTATTGTAAGCATATTATACAGCACATTTATTCACCAATTTTTAGGCTAACTAGAAGTAAAGGTGCTAGTGTTAATGGCTATATACTGGATTGCAAAGTATACATCTATAATATCTATGCTGTCTTGTTATTATATGTTATACACTAAGTAACCTAACTTAGTACCAGATTGCTGAAGAAGCTGAAGTAAAATAAACCTTTTCCTCTGTATGTGCAAATGTATATGTAAAGAGAAGTGATGTCATTGTACATGCATAGTTTCTAATGTTATACAACTCAATGTATATAGTTTAGGAAATTAAACTTATCATACAAGTGTGTACCCAAGTCTGCCCATGGAACAGATGAAAGTTATTCAAGACTTGGATGGAACCACTATAAGAATAAAAGAAAATAGTTTATGTAGCATATTTGGATAAATACCTGCTACAT
This sequence comes from Pseudophryne corroboree, assembly GCF_028390025.1. Classification (NCBI taxonomy): domain Eukaryota; kingdom Metazoa; phylum Chordata; class Amphibia; order Anura; family Myobatrachidae; genus Pseudophryne; species Pseudophryne corroboree. The sequence continues at coordinate 530,974,776 of NC_086446.1, read as the reverse complement.
GCTATATAGGACCTTATTGGCTATTCAGAAATATTACAGTCATAGCTCTGCATCTCAATGGCTGGTCCCTCCCTCAAATGAGCTATGTTCTTTGGAAAGCCCATCCCTCCCCTTCTCTCTCCAGTTGTCCTCAATCTTTCCCGAACTTTCCCTTCTCTCTACATGGCACCAATAGCAGCAGAGCAGACTCATATTGCTATTGGGTCCTAGTGGTGCTGGTCCTAGTGCCTGGCAGTGATGAGACTGCGCCCCCAGGCCACAGCACCCAGGCAAAATCCCTGCCAGCCCGTCCCTGGTCATAAATGCCAACATTTTGCCTGCCACCTCCCAGAATGAAGTGCTGGGTGGTGTGCAGGGGCGTATCTACCCATTGGCCAGGATGGCACTCGCCAGGGGCGCCAGCAGAGCAGGGGGTGCCACCCGACGGTGCCACCCTCGGCCAATGGGTGGAATCCCTTAAGCCGTGGTGTCTGGCAATACCTGCTGTGCCGAGCTGCCTGTGCATTGCCTGGGATGGAGGGTGGAGAATTGCTCAGCAGGCAGTAGCTGGCGCCAGTGCACAGCACCGCAATGCACTACAGGGAAGAAACTGAAAATAAACTACAACTCCCAACAACCCTTGCTTCGGGAGCTCCAGGCGGCAAGGGCTGCTGAGAGCTGTAGTTTATTTTCAGTTTCTTCACGTAGTTTGGTGCAGTGCCGGCTGAGAGATCCTCCACCCTCCATCCCAGGCAGCTCAGCACAGCAGGTATTGTCAGACACTATGGCTATCTGCTGGGATGCTGTGGGGTGAGGACTAGGGCTATGTGCTGTGTGGGGAGGCTATGAATGTGCTGGGAGTGGGGGGCGACTACTACTATGTGCTAGGGTGGACTACACCTATGTGCTGGGAGGGGGATGGGGACTATGGCTATGTGCTTGGGGAGGTGAGGGGTTATGTGCAGGGAGGGGGACTATGGCTATCTATGCTGGCAGGGAACTATTGTTATGTGATGGGAGGGGGGTAAGGACTACTGTATGACTGTGTTGGGAGAGGTGGAGACTATGGCTATGTGCTGGGGGGACTACGGCTATTGCTTGGGGAGGTGGGGCTATGGCTATTTACTGGGAGGGGACTATGGCTATGTGCTGGGAGGGGGATGTGAACTATGACTATATGACTGTGGGGGCTTATCTGGCACTGTGGGGACATATGTGTATCTGGCACTGTGGGGGCATATCTAGCACAGTGGGGGCATACCTGGCATTATGAGGGCATATCTGGCACCGTGGTGGCATGTGTATCTGGCAATATGGGGGTATATCTGGCAACGTGGGGGCATATCTGGCACTGTGGGGGCATATGTGTATCTGGCACTGCACTATTGGGGTCATATGTGTATCATGCCCCCATTGTCATTGGCCATGTGGCCACACCCATTTTTGGCACACAGTACCACTAAGATTTTTTTTCTACTTGCACCACTGGGTAGTGCACTGTACTGCACTTCTTTTCATTACTATTTGATTATACTACCTGGCCTTGGGTGGCATTGCTGCCTCAGCCAGGCCAGGCACTGCTGATGTCTCCTCAGTGTTATAAGAATTACTGTGTGGGCATAATGTGTAAAGGGAACTGCTACTCTGTGGGCATGATGTGTATAAGGGTTACTAATGTGTAGCATAATTTGAATTTGGGGGAACTATTGTATGGTCATGCCCCTTTCCCACAAGATCATGTCCCTTTTTTGGACATGCACCTTCCCTTTTTCAAATATGGGGGACGCCAGTCCTTTACTTTGCCAGGGGCACCCGGACCCCTAGATACACCCCTGGTGGTGTGGTGCAGACAATTGGGTAGTGCAGGAATATGGTAAGGTGATCATATCATAGTGGCCCTGCCCAAGCTATACAAAGCTGCAAATCCTGGCATTGTAAAGCAGGTGGCTGGGATCTAAATGACAGAGAGATCCAGTGTCATCCAGTGCCAGATTAAAAACAGGGTGACAAGGGCAGTTGCCTAGGGGTCCCCACACATGTAAACTGGAGGCACTACAGTGCATTTTTAGCACATTTGTGATATTAGGAGTATTTACTCTCTTTAAAAATGTTTTAATAACATTGGCAGTATTAGTATATAATTTTGACAATTTTGTAGGCAGGGCACCCATAAGTTAGTTGCCTAGAGCAGGGCCGGAGTGAGCTTTGGAGGGGGGGGACACACTTAAGACAGGGGGCCCGAGGGAAGAGAAGATAGGTGTACATTAGATTGTGCATTCCTCCCAACATGACCCATTCCAGGAGGGACATAGGGGGTCATTCCGACCTGATCACATGCTAGGATTTTTCGCTGCGCTGCGATCAGGTCAGAACTGCACATGCGTATGCACCGCAATGCGCAGGTGCGTCGTTTGGGTACAAAGCAAGTCGTTGCTGTGCAATGGATTTTACGAAGAATCCATTCGCACAGCCGATCGCAAGGAGATTGACAGGAAGAAGGCGTTTGTGGGTGTCAACTGACCATTTTCTGGGAGTGTTTGGAAAAACGCAGGCATGTCGAAGCGTTTGCAGGGCGGGTGTCTAATGTCAATTCCGGCCCCGGACAGGCTGAAGTGATCGCAAGGGATGAGTAAGTTCAGAGCTACTCAGAAACTGCACAAAATGTTTTTGTACAGCTCGGCTGCACATGCGATCGCACACTTGCAAGTCTAAAAATACACTCCCCTATAGGCGGCGACTATCTGTCCGCAGCGCTGCAAAAAATAGCGAGCGATCAACTCGGAATGACCCCCATAATGCTCTCTACCAGGACTTCCCTCTTAATATATGATTGGCTTCACCTGTGTTGAAATTGTAATTTGTCATTAATTGAAATTGTAGTTAATGGATAATAAAGATATTTCAACAAAAGTGATCAGAAATTAAGAGAACATTTTGTCCCTCCTGGAAAGGCTCATGTTGGGAGGTATGGATTGTGTACGTTAAATTTAAACCAATTGAGTATATTTGATTTTAACTAATAGTTTAATAATGATTGGGTACTGTTCATAGCTCCACCTAATTGAGAGACAACTATTTTATAAAATGTTCTTGTAGTGGAACAAAGACAGCTTAAACATCCTTAAAAAACACATAGAAATATAAAATCTATAATTTATCTTGTCACATACAAGAATAGCAGCAGCCTTTGTACTACTTACACACTGGGACAGGACTCATGAGGACTCTCTCTGTGTATGTCTCTCAAGACCCAGTTACCCAGGCGGGGAGGAGGAGAAGCTGGGATCCCTGGGTCACTTATAACTCTCTCTCCCCTCCTATCCCTCCCCTGGTCTGAAAGCTCCGTCGGTAGCTCATGAAACCTGATACTACTGTGTCTCTGCCTGCACTGCATACTGTCCTGCTCAGTGTGCTCACATTCTTGGGAAGTGGGCAGGGGTAGCCACCCAAGATTCGAGTGTCTTCTGGGCATTTTGGGAGAATATCATGTATGATGTTTTTGTGTGGGTGGAGGGAATGGGGGATTAATACTGTAAGCTTCATTGGGGTAGGAACTATAGTGAATGGCTCTAGTTGCACCTTTTCACATTTTATATATTAGAGATACAGTAAACTTATTATTTTTTGTTTAAATCAGTATATGAATAACTTGTAGCTAAAATAATCAAATAGACAAATGTTTTTAACAAAGAAATGTGCAAAAATTCAAATCTGCTTCAGAAATACAGATGTAGCCATGCTCAACCAGGCTGCAGCACGGCAGCATGGGCACACACGCGGCGAGAGTGCAAATTAGGGCCTAATTCACTAAGGATTGCAAATGCGCGGCTTTGAAATTGTAGTCTCTAGCAATGCAAATGCAGTAGGAGATGCATACCACCTTCTCCATGCATTTGCGATGCGACTGCATCTGTGATGAACATCACGATCATTGGTTGGGATGTTCATCTGCGACGGCAGGCTTAGTAAGTCTAAGCTTTCTCAGCCATGCTTTCGCAGTGCGGCTTCCGAGGCCAAGGAAACTGCATGTCACCACGCAGTCCTTGCATCGCCAGTCCTGCAAAGTGGGAGCGACATGCCCCCATTTTCCCAATTGCTGGCCGTCCTCACCCCTCCCTCCGAGGATCCATTTTGGACATGCGCATGACCCAACCATTGTGGAGATACATTAAGGATCGCATATTTGAATCAGCCCCTTAGTGCACCAACCATGTATTCCTATGGGCACGCATATTGTAGATGTGCACATCCTAGGCTGGACTGACGCAAATACGGCAAGCTGCAAGCTAGGTGAGCATGGCTACATGTGTAGTTAAAAGATCTTCAGGGCTAGCCCTAGGCATAGGCAAACTAGGCAAATGCCTAGGGCATTTGGTATGCCTAGGGGCACAAGCAGCTTCCACTGATTAAAATGATATGCGGCATGCCTATATTCTATGTGTATTTATTTATTAACAGTTTCTGATATAGTGCAGCATATTCCATTGCGCTTTACAATTAGAAAAATGGTAATAGAACAAAACTGGGTAAAAACAGACAGACATAGAGGTAGGAAGGCCCTGCTAGCAAGTTTACAATCTATAGGGAAATAGGCATAGATACACAAGTATAGATGCTATATAATGCATAATGGTTCACCAAATTGCTAGGTTCTTAATGGGTTGTATGATGATACCCCGCAATGTTGGCCAAGTGTCAGGAGGGTGTGAGAGTAAAGAAAGACAAAATATGTGATATTATGTATAATGTACAGAGAGGATGTAATTAGATAGGAAAGCACTGAAGGTTATGTGGGTGGGTCTGTAATTTGATAGGCTTTTCTGAGTTTTCAGGGAATGTTTAAAGGTTTGGAGACTAGAGGCAAGTCTTATTGTGCGTGGGAGTGCATTCCACAGAGTCAGTGAAGGCTGGATAAAGTCCTGTAATTTTGAGTGTGAACAAGTAATGCGTGTGGATGAGACACGCAGATCTTGTGCAGAGCGGAGAGGTCGGGTAGGGAGATATTTTGAGATGAGTGAAGAGATGTATGTTGGTGCAGTTTGGTTAATAGCCTTGTATGTCTGTAAAAGTATTTTATATTTAATACAGTAGAATACCGGTAACCAATGGAGGGACTGACAGAGGGGATCTGCAGACGATGAACGTCTAGCGAGGAAGATTAGCCTTGCAGATGCATTCAAAGTGTATTGTAGTGGTGAGAGCCTATGTTTGGGAAGACCGGTCAGGAGACTATTACAATAATCAATGCGGGAGATAATAAGAGCATGGATTAGAGTTTTTGCTGTGTCTTGTGTAAGATATGGTAGTATTTTGGATAAGTTTCTTAGATGTATGTAACATGATCTTGAGACAGAATGAATGTGGGGAACAAAGGACAGTTCAGAGTTAAGAATGACACCTAGGCAGCAAGCTTGTGGGGAAGGGATGATTGCCGAGTTCTCAACAGTGATAGAGATATCAGGTTGGAAACTACTATTGGCCGGTGGAAATATAATTAATTCTGTTTTGGAAATATTAAGTTTAAGGTGGCGAGATGTCATCCAAGATGAAATGGCAGAAAGGCATTCAGTGACACAGCCCAATACAGATGGTGACAAATCAGGGGAGGATAGGTAGATTTGAGTATCATCCGCATACAGATGGTACTGAAATCCGAAAGAGTTGATTAGTTTGCCAAGAGATGTGGTATAGATAGAGAAAAGCAGAGGACCTAAGACTGAGCCTTGCGGTACTCCAACTGAGAGAGGTAGCGAAGAGGAGGTGGAATCAGAGAAATGAACACTGAAGGAGTGATTAGATAGGTAGGATGAGAACCAAGAAAGGGCTGTGTCCTGAATACCTAGGGATTGCAGTGTTTGTATGAGAAGAGAGTGGTCAACAGTGTCAAAAGCAGCAGAGAGATCAAGGAGAATAGGTAGAGAGTAATGTCCTTTAGATTTAGCAGTGACCAATTCGTTCACTACCTTAGTCAGTGCTGTCTTTGTGGAGTGTTGGGCACGAAATCCTGACTGAAGTGGGTCCAGTAGGCTGTGTGAGTTAAGAAAGTGTGTGAGGCGAGTGAAGGCAAGTCTCTTAAGTAGCTTGGAGGGGCAGAGGTGTGTAGCAATTCATATGCAGATACAGCCACAGTCGCACACAGAATATAGGCATGCTGCATATCATTTTAATCAGCATCAGCTGATTGTGCATACTAGCCAAATAGCAATGCAAATAAGATGCATTTTCATCAAAAAAAAGGTGCCCGACATTAGCAGAGCTGCCAGCTGACTCACTCCAAGCATCTCCTGCTACATGGCATATTGAGGCAAGATGTATGAGAACACATCTGTATCTAAGCAGAGGCAGAGGTCACAGTGTTCGCGGCTGTGTGGGTGCTGTGTGTGAGTGGGTTGGTTGTGCAATAGTGTTCGGCATATGTGTAAGGGGCATTATGCGTGACATGTGTATAAGTGCATAAAAAATGTGCAACAAATGTGTAAGGGGCACTATGTGTGTCATTATGTGCATAGGGGCATTAATAATGTGCGGCATATGTGTAAGGGACATTATATGTATAAGGGCATTAATAAAGAATGGCATAATGTGTAAGGTGCATTATGTTTATAAGGACATTAATAAGGTGTGTCAGATGTGTAAGGGGCATTACTGTGTGGTATTATGTGTATAAATGCATTAATAATGTGTGACATGATGTGTATAAGGTGCACCACTGTGTGGCGTAATGTATAGAAAGGGCACTACTGTGTGGTCTAATGTGGTTACCTAAATGGCTCAGTAGGCACTGGCTAGCACCAAAGCCAGATTTACACGCAGTATATGAGCCAAAGGGTACATCCGGGCATTATACATAGGGGCAGCATTATAAACTCCTAGAAATTTGGTGAGATTTGATCAGAGATGTGTGTAAAAGATAGGCACTGGCTTACCTGCCATAGACTTTTTACTCTAGAGTTTTGGCTATAAAAATGATTAGAATAATACAAAGAAGATATTTCAAACATATTCTTTCTATTTTTCATATACTTTATAGTCAAAACTCTGGCACAAACGTGAGTATGACAGAAAAGGCTCTGCCTCACTCCACCGAACGTCACTGGAATAAAGAGCAACATGGTGTGGTGTAATGTGAATAAGGAACAATTCAGTGTGATGTAATGTGAATAAGGGGCACTACTGTGAGGAGTAACGTTTATAAGGTGAAGTGGTACTATTGTGTGATGTAACGTGAATTAGGGACACTATCGCATGATAAAATGTGAATAAAGTTGCACTACTGTGTGGTGTAATTTGAATTGGGGGTACTATTGTGTTGCAATGCCCCTTGCCAGCAAAAACGCACCCCTTTTTGGTCTGTGCGCCAAATGTGCGCACTGTTCTTATTTAAAATATAGGGATTAGGAACACCAAAATGCTATGGGTGAGGGGTGATGGTGCTGGGAAAGGGATGCAGGGTCAGGGGCGGAACTAGCGGTGGTGCTAGGGGGCACCAGCCAAAATCTTGCCTAGGGCATCATATTGGTTAAGGCCGGCTCTGAAGATCTTACTTCTTACTGTGTAACCAGTAACATTCACAGACGATAAAAGGAGAAAAGACCATTTTTTTCTCCCCCGTCTCTGACAAGATGTGCCTTACTTCTTGCTGTCTAAACAACAACAAAGCTGAAATAAGTAACATATGCTGAAACAGAATGCAATGGGGTGTTGCACAGATGAGAGCTTCCTCACTTTGGGGGAAGCTTTATACTGTAGGTCTAATGCAAACGATTGTTTAGGCTGTACGTTTATGAAGAAAACTTTTGCAGATTTAGAAAACAAACACCCTTGCAGTGAAGCAGAGAGCGCACATTGTGGTGCCGCCATCATTTACAGAGCCAAACAGTTCTGATGTGCTAATATACAAAAATAATTTCCAGAGCAGTTAAAGAAATTATAGACAAGTGGGCAATCACCTAAAAAAATAGCTCATAAATGTTTCATTATGCCAGCATTGTAAGGCTTCCCCCTCCATATATTTTTGTCCTTCCACAAAAAAATTAAAATCTAGACTACGATAATTTGAGGATAGCAATCTTCTTAAAAGATCATATATGAATAATGTTAATCACAAATAGCCTCCTGTGTAAGACTAAGGGTCGTTAAAGTGGGAAAAATGTGACTTTGCAGTATTATAGCAGTTCTATCCTAGTTTGTGCCTACTGAGCTATTCATCAATTACAGGAGCAAATGACTTCCATTCCAGCACAAAATCACCTGCATGTACATGTATGAGTGTGTAGACATAGGAAATAAAGAATATTTGTAAGGGGTGAAGATTTGGTCATTATGGATCTAGTAGGGATTGATTGAAACCTTTCAGCATCATACTAAGGACAGATTGTCATACTACTGTAAGTAGAAAATGTCATCAAAAATGACACTGCACCAATGTCTCCTTACAGACTTGGGGTAAAAGAAACAATATTTTCTAAAACAAAAAGAAAAAGAACAAACAAAGTTTTGATAAAAGAGGTTTATTTCTCATTCATATATGCTTGTCATTCATGTTCGTTTTTACAAAAATGATGAAGAAACTGCTGTTACTGCATGATAATCATAACTACAGGTATCATTCCGTCCGGCGGTAATACGTACTGATCCTGCTATATGCATTGGGGGAAGCAGGTATAAAGATCTAAAGCATGAAATGTCACAGATAAAAGACCCGCAAAACACTACCATACTCAGACATCTATGGGAATGGCGTAACAGCATATATATATATATATATATATATTAGAGATGAGCGCCTGAAATTTTTCGGGTTTTGTGTTTTGGTTTTGGGTTCGGTTCCGCGGCCGTGTTTTGGGTTCGAACGCGTTTTGGCAAAACCTCACCGAATTATTTTTGTCGGATTCGGGTGTGTTTTGGATTCGGGTGTTTTTTTCCAAAAACACTAAAAAACAGCTTAAATCATAGAATTTGGGGGTCATTTTGATCCCAAAGTATTATTAACCTCAAAAACCATAATTTACACTCATTTTCAGTCTATTCTGAATACCTCACACCTCACAATATTATTTTTAGTCCTAAAATTTGCACCGAGGTCGCTGTGTGAGTAAGATAAGCGACCCTAGTGGCCGACACAAACACCGGGCCCATCTAGGAGTGGCACTGCAGTGTCACGCAGGATGTCCCTTCCAAAAAACCCTCCCCAAACAGCACATGACGCAAAGAAAAAAAGAGGCGCAATGAGGTAGCTGTGTGAGTAAGATTAGCGACCCTAGTGGCCGACACAAACACCGGGCCCATCTAGGAGTGGCACTGCAGTGTCACGCAGGATGGCCCTTCCAAAAAACCCTCCCCAAACAGCACATGACGCAAAGAAAAAAAGAGGCGCAATGAGGTAGCTGTGTGAGTAAGATTAGCGACCCTAGTGGCCGACACAAACACCGGGCCCATCTAGGAGTGGCACTGCAGTGTCACGCAGGATGGCCCTTCCAAAAAACCCTCCCCAAACAGCACATGACGCAAAGAAAAAAAGAGGCGCAATGAGGTAGCTGACTGTGTGAGTAAGATTAGCGACCCTAGTGGCCGACACAAACACCGGGCCCATCTAGGAGTGGCACTGCAGTGTCACGCAGGATGTCCCTTCCAAAAAACCCTCCCCAAACAGCACATGACGCAAAGAAAAAAAGAGGCGCAATGAGGTAGCTGTGTGAGTAAGATTAGCGACCCTAGTGGCCGACACAAACACCGGGCCCATCTAGGAGTGGCACTGCAGTGTCACGCAGGATGTCCCTTCCAAAAAACCCTCCCCAATCAGCACATGATGCAAAGAAAAAGAAAAGAAAAAAGAGGTGCAAGATGGAATTATCCTTGGGCCCTCCCACCCACCCTTATGTTGTATAAACAAAACAGGACATGCACACTTTAACCAACCCATCATTTCAGTGACAGGGTCTGCCACACGACTGTGACTGATATGACGGGTTGGTTTGGACCCCCCCCAAAAAAGAAGCAATTAATCTCTCCTTGCACAAACTGGCTCTACAGAGGCAAGATGTCCACCTCATCTTCACCCTCCGATATATCACCGTGTACATCCCCCTCCTCACAGATTATCAATTCGTCCCCACTGGAATCCACCATCTCAGCTCCCTGTGTACTTTGTGGAGGCAATTGCTGCTGGTCAATGTCTCCGCGGAGGAATTGATTATAATTCATTTTAATGAACATCATCTTCTCCACATTTTCTGGATGTAACCTCGTACGCCGATTGCTGACAAGGTGAGCGGCGGCACTAAACACTCTTTCGGAGTACACACTTGTGGGAGGGCAACTTAGGTAGAATAAAGCCAGTTTGTGCAAGGGCCTCCAAATTGCCTCTTTTTCCTGCCAGTATAAGTACGGACTGTGTGACGTGCCTACTTGGATGCGGTCACTCATATAATCCTCCACCATTCTATCAATGTTGAGAGAATCATATGCAGTGACAGTAGACGACATGTCCGTAATCGTTGTCAGGTCCTTCAGTCCGGACCAGATGTCAGCATCAGCAGTCGCTCCAGACTGCCCTGCATCACCGCCAGCGGGTGGGCTCGGAATTCTGAGCCTTTTCCTCGCACCCCCAGTTGCGGGAGAATGTGAAGGAGGAGATGTTGACAGGTCGCGTTCCGCTTGACTTGACAATTTTGTCACCAGCAGGTCTTTCAACCCCAGCAGACCTGTGTCTGCCGGAAAGAGAGATCCAAGGTAGGCTTTAAATCTAGGATCGAGCACGGTGGCCAAAATGTAGTGCTCTGATTTCAACAGATTGACCACCCGTGAATCCTTGTTAAGCGAATTAAGGGCTGCATCCACAAGTCCCACATGCCTAGCGGAATCGCTCCCTTTTAGCTCCTTCTTCAATGCCTCCAGCTTCTTCTGCAAAAGCCTGATGAGGGGAATGACCTGACTCAGGCTGGCAGTGTCTGAACTGACTTCACGTGTGGCAAGTTCAAAGGGCATCAGAACCTTGCACAACGTTGAAATCATTCTCCACTGCACTTGAGACAGGTGCATTCCATCTCCTATATCGTGCTCAATTGTATAGGCTTGAATGGCCTTTTGCTGCTCCTCCAACCTCTGAAGCATATAGAGGGTTGAATTCCACCTCGTTACCACTTCTTGCTTCAGATGATGGCAGGGCAGGTTCAGTAGTTTTTGGTGGTGCTCCAGTCTTCTGTACGTGGTGCCTGTACGCCGAAAGTGTCCCGCAATTTTTCTGGCCACCGACAGCATCTCTTGCACGCCCCTGTCGTTTTTAAAAAAATTCTGCACCACCAAATTCAAGGTATGTGCAAAACATGGGACGTGCTGGAATTTGCCCATATTTAATGCACACACAATATTGCTGGCGTTGTCCGATGCCACAAATCCACAGGAGAGTCCAATTGGGGTAAGCCATTCCGCGATGATCTTCCTCAGTTGCCGTAAGAGGTTTTCAGCTGTGTGCGTATTCTGGAAAGCGGTGATACAAAGCGTAGCCTGCCTAGGAAAGAGTTGGCGTTTGCGAGATGCTGCTACTGGTGCCGCCGCTGCTGTTCTTGCGGCGGGAGTCCATACATCTACCCAGTGGGCTGTCACAGTCATATAGTCCTGACCCTGCCCTGCTCCACTTGTCCACATGTCCGTGGTTAAGTGGACATTGGGTACAACTGCATTTTTTAGGAGACTGGTGAGTCTTTTTCTGACGTCCGTGTACATTCTCGGTATCGCCTGCCTAGAGAAGTGGAACCTAGATGGTATTTGGTAACGGGGGCACACTGCCTCAATAAATTGTCTAGTTCCCTGTGAACTAACGGCGGATACCGGACGCACGTCTAACACCAACATAGTTGTCAAGGACTCAGTTATCCGCTTTGCAGTAGGATGACTGCTGTGATATTTCATCTTCCTCGCAAAGGACTGTTGAACAGTCAATTGCTTACTGGAAGTAGTACAAGTGGGCTTACGACTTCCCCTCTGGGATGACCATCGACTCCCAGCGGCAACAACAGCAGCGCCAGCAGCAGTAGGCGTTACACGCAAGGATGCATCGGAGGAATCCCAGGCAGGAGAGGACTCGTCAGACTTGCCAGTGACATGGCCTGCAGGACTATTGGCATTCCTGGGGAAGGAGGAAATTGACACTGAGGGAGTTGGTGGGGTGGTTTGCGTGAGCTTGGTTACAAGAGGAAGGGATTTACTGGTCAGTGGACTGCTTCCGCTGTCACCCAAAGTTTTTGAACTTGTCACTGACTTATTATGAATGCGCTGCAGGTGACGTATAAGGGAGGATGTTCCGAGGTGGTTAACGTCCTTACCCCTACTTATTACAGCTTGACAAAGGGAACACACGGCTTGACACCTGTTGTCCGCATTTCTGGTGAAATACCTCCACACCGAAGAGCTGATTTTTTTGGTATTTTCACCTGGCATGTCAACGGCCATATTCCTCCCACGGACAACAGGTGTCTCCCCGGGTGCCTGACTTAAACAAACCACCTCACCATCAGAATCCTCCTGGTCAATTTCCTCCCCAGCGCCAGCAACACCCATATCCTCCTCATCCTGGTGTACTTCAACACTGACATCTTCAATCTGACTATCAGGAACTGGACTGCGGGTGCTCCTTCCAGCACTTGCAGGGGGCGTGCAAATGGTGGAAGGCGCATGCTCTTCACGTCCAGTGTTGGGAAGGTCAGGCATCGCAACCGACACAATTGGACTCTCCTTGTGGATTTGGGATTTCAAAGAACGCACAGTTCTTTGCGGTGCTTTTGCCAGCTTGAGTCTTTTCAGTTTTCTAGCGAGAGGCTGAGTGCTTCCATCCTCATGTGAAGCTGAACCACTAGCCATGAACATAGGCCAGGGCCTCAGCCGTTCCTTGCCACTCCGTGTGGTAAATGGCATATTGGCAAGTTTACGCTTCTCCTCCGACAATTTTATTTTAGGTTTTGGAGTCCTTTTTTTTCTGATATTTGGTGTTTTGGATTTGACATGCTCTGTACTATGCCATTGGGCATCGGCCTTGGCAGACGACGTTGCTGGCATTTCATCGTCTCGGCCATGACTAGTGGCAGCAGCTTCAGCACGAGGTGGAAGTGGATCTTGATCTTTCCCTAATTTTGGAACCTCAACATTTTTGTTCTCCATATTTTAATAGGCACAACTAAAAGGCACCTCAGGTAAACAATGGAGATGGATGGATTGGATACTAGTATACAATTATGGACGGGCTGCCGAGTGCCGACACAGAGGTAGCCACAGCCGTGAACTACCGCACTGTACTGTGTCTGCTGCTAATATATAGACTGGTTGATAAAGAGATAGTATACTCGTAACTAGTATGTATGTATAAAGAAAGAAAAAAAAACCACGGTTAGGTCACTGGTATATACAATTATGGACGGGCTGCCGAGTGCCGACACAGAGGTAGCCACAGCCGTGAACTACCGCACTGTACTGTGTCTGCTGCTAATATATAGACTGGTTGATAAAGAGATAGTATACTCGTAACTAGTATGTATGTATAAAGAAAGAAAAAAAAACCACGGTTAGGTCACTGGTATATACAATTATGGACGGGCTGCCGAGTGCCGACACAGAGGTAGCCACAGCCGTGAACTACCGCACTGTACTGTGTCTGCTGCTAATATATAGACTGGTTGATAAAGAGATAGTATACTCGTAACTAGTATGTATGTATAAAGAAAGAAAAAAAAACCACGGTTAGGTCACTGGTATATACAATTATGGACGGGCTGCCGAGTGCCGACACAGAGGTAGCCACAGCCGTGAACTACCGCACTGTACTGTGTCTGCTGCTAATATATAGACTGGTTGATAAAGAGATAGTATACTCGTAACTAGTATGTATGTATAAAGAAAGAAAAAAAAACCACGGTTAGGTCACTGGTATATACAATTATGGACGGGCTGCCGAGTGCCGACACAGAGGTAGCCACAGCCGTGAACTACCGCACTGTACTGTGTCTGCTGCTAATATATAGACTGGTTGATAAAGAGATAGTATACTCGTAACTAGTATGTATGTATAAAGAAAGAAAAAAAAACCACGGTTAGGTCACTGGTATATACAATTATGGACGGGCTGCCGAGTGCCGACACAGAGGTAGCCACAGCCGTGAACTACCGCACTGTACTGTGTCTGCTGCTAATATAGACTGGTTGATAAAGAGATAGTATACTACTAATATTATATACTGGTGGTCAGGTCACTGGTCACTAGTCACACTGGCAGTGGCACTCCTGCAGCAAAAGTGTGCACTGTTTAATTTTAATATAATATTATGTACTCCTGGCTCCTGCTATAACCTATAACTGGCACTGCAGTAGTGCTCCCCAGTCTCCCCCACAATTATAAGCTGTGTGAGCTGAGCAGTCAGACAGATATATAATATATATAGATGATGCAGCACACTGGCCTGAGCCTGAGCAGTGCACACAGATATGGTATGTATGTGACTGAGTCACTGTGTGCTGTGTATCGCTTTTTTCAGGCAGAGAACGGATTATAAATAAAAGTGGTTGTCACTGGTCACTATCAGCAAAACTCTGCACTGTACACTACTGAGTACTCCTAATGCTCCCCAAAATTAGTAAATCAAGTGTCTAAACGGAGAGGACGCCAGCCACGTCCTCTCCCTATCAATCTCAATGCACGTGTGAAAATGGCGGCGACGCGCGGCTCCTTATATAGAATCCGAGTCTCGCGATAGAATCCGAGCCTCGCGAGAATCCGACAGCGTCATGATGACGTTCGGGCGCGCTCGGGTTAACCGAGCAAGGCGGGAAGATCCGAGTCGCTCGGACTCGTGAAAAAAAACATGAAGTTCTGGCGGGTTCGGATTCAGAGAAACCGAACCCGCTCATCTCTAATATATATATATATATATATATATGTGAGCTTGAATCCTGTAAACCCGTGGAGTGCCACCCTCTGTGTGTATAATGGGCTCGACCTGGTGCAATGAAAATAATGGGCTCAACCTGGCGCAATCTGTATAAGAGGCTCGACCTGGCACAATGTGTATAAGAAGCTCTACCTGGCGCAATGTGTATAAGATGCTCTACCTGGTGCAATATGTATACAGCATTCCCCCCCCCCCCCAGCGTCAAAGCAGCAGCGCAGCATGGCCTTCTCCGTTCCCGCCGACGCAACAGAACAGCAGCTAATGAAGGGCTGACAGACAGGTGGGTCGGGAGGAATGGCTGTGGAGGCACAGAGCACCCGAGCAAAGGTACAGCTGGTGAGCTATTAAGGAGGGGGGGGAGGGATCTGGATGTTCAGCAGCCGATATCATTGTGCTTGGGGGGGCAATATCATTGTGCCTCGGGGCGGCATGACTCCTAAATCCGGTTCTTCCTCTGCCTTTGATATACGTTTGGAATTGCTGATTCCCAGGAGGGCACCCAGGTACTAAGTGAAATTGATATCTACCTATCTGTCTACCACATATATATTATAGGAATGAATGGGCACTCCAAGAACCAAGAGTTCTTATGAACTATGGGTACCAGATAATATATAGGTATATTTTGCCCAATCCAAATACAAATAAACAGAGGCGTCACCAGGTATGGTGACAGCTGGTGCACACTCTGGACTATCTCCCCGTCGCCGGAGGTGCAGCCGCCTGAAAATGGGCGTGACCTAAAAGAAGGTGGCGTGGCCTTGCAGGGATCTCCGTTTCTTCACTCCGGGGACATGTCCAGCATCCCCTGAGATGGTGGCTGCCCGTGGTGACTGGGCTGAGTGCAGTGCCAGCTCTTCATTTGTGACATGAGCTGAGTGAAGCAGGTGAATATCATACTGCACCTGGCTCGTGACACCACTGCAAATAAAGTCTTTAATTCATTTACGCAAAAAACAGCAATGTTTCAGATACAAAATGATCCTTTTCTCAAGTCATTGGGGTATATTTACTAAAATTCGTAATTTTCAGAATGAGGTTAAAGTTCAAACACGAATGACATCAAATGTGTGAAATTGCAACTTATTGAATTTATTACGACTAATTTACTATGCTGTCGTATTCTGCATTTTCGTGTTTTCCGATGTCGATGTCATTCGTATTTTTTGGCAGTGTTTTACGGGAGTGAATAGTAAAACGCTGCCGACATTAACACAATGAATCTCGGCCGGATCTGTGAGATCCGTGCAGGGCTTCATTGTGCACCTTTCGTAAAAAAAAATAAAGTGTTAAAAATAAAAAACAAAAATGCGTGGGGTCCCCCCTCCTAAGCAAAACCAGCCTCGGGCTCTTTGAGCCGGTCCTGGTTGTCAAAAAAAAAATGACAGGGGTTCCCCCATATTTCATCAACCAGCACCAGGCTCTGCGCCTGGTCCTGGTGCAAAAAATACGGGGGACAGAAAGCGTAGGGGTCCCCCGTATTTTTTGAACCAGCACCGGGCTCCACTAGCCAGGTCCCTGGCATTACATCCCCAACTAGTCACCCCTGGCCGGGGTACCCTGGAGGAGTTGAACCCCTTAAAATAAGGGGTCCCCCCTCCAGCCACCCAAGGGCCAGGGGTGAAGCCCGAGGCTGTCCCCCCCATCCAAGGGCGGCGGATGAGGGGCTGATAGCCAAGTGTAAAAAAATCAGAATATTGTTTTTAGTAGCAGTACTACAAGTCCCAGCAAGCCTCCCCCGCAAGCTGGTACTTGGAGAACCACAAGTACCAGCATGCGGTGGAAAACCGGGCCCGCTGGTACCTGTAGTACTACTACTAAAAAAATACCCAACAAAAAACAGGACACACACACCGTGACAGTAAAAGTTTATTACATACATGTACACCTCCATACATACATACATACTTACCTATGTTCACACGAGGCTCGGTACTCTTCTCCATGTAGAATCCTCGGGGTACCTGTGAAAAAATTATATGAAATATGGGGGAACCCCTGTCATTTTTTCCTCCATATTTTGACAACCAGGACCGGCTCAAAGAGCCCGAGGCTGGTTTAGCTTAGAAGGGGGGACCCCACGCATTTTTTTTCTTACATTTAACACTTTCCCACCCCTTACCACTGATAAACATGCACGGATCTCATGGATCCGTGCATGCCTATCAGAACACGGTAAAAAAAAGCAGGTCTCTTTGAAAACTGCTTTTTTTTACGATTTGTATTTATTCACGGCAGTGTTTGGCTATTGCCGGCAGTGTTTGTGAAATACAAATTTTAGTAAATTACCGAATGTATTCATTCGTAATTTTTTTCTTTGACTTCAACAAAAATATGAATGCCCTCATCACTGCCGTAATTTGAGTTTAGTAAATTCCCGAGATGACACTTTGAAGAAAAAACACCATCTCGGTCAAAATCGGGAGCTTAGTAAATATACCCCATTGTGTCTATATACAGTATTTCATGACTTGTATAGTCCTCTGTATGCTGAGGTGGTCTCCTTCCCATATTGTACATGAAAAGGAGGAAGAGATAAGAACAACAAAGTGGTGAGTTTTCCCAGCCATATATTTTCAACTTAAAAAGTGGAATCCCTCAGGCACACTCACCTAAAGTAGGAGGTAAACATTTACATAAAGGTAACTTTTGTCATCATAGTAACATGGTCACAGACTCTAATCGCCAATGGTATGGTCATCCTTTCATCAAACACATCTTGTGATCCTTAGAAGGGAATACATACTAAATGCTGGCGATCAGGATGCCGGCGGTCACATGACTGACTGCGGCATCCAACACTGGAGAGCCTGACATTGGAGGGGGTAAGAATTTCTACCGCCCCCCCCCCCCCCCACCCTAACCCTCGGGTGATGGTGGCTAGGGCAGCTGGAGCTAAACCCCCCTCCTAGTGCCTAATCCTAACCCCACTGGGTGTGGTGTCGGGATTCCAGCATCAGTCACATGATCGTTGGCATCCCGACAGCCAGGATGATGAATGCATCCACTTAGAAGACACTTTATGAATATCACCATTGCAGAAGATAAGTCTCTCATCTGGTATTGGTAATATGCAAAGGTACTCCACGAAAAATGTATACGATAGCAGAATTTATTAGGTGTCCAAACACCATAAATACTGCACTCAAAAATATAATTCATAATATGCATACACAGTAAAAAACAGCAATAAAATATAAGTTCCCCTACTATAGGGTACTACATCTATACAAGCAAAATTGAGCACAGAAACGAGGAACATGAGGTCCACAACCTTGTAGATAGTGGATGGTCCAGCTAGTTAGTAGGGGGTCATCTATAGGTTACAAAACCCAATGGCGTGTTTTGGATGATGATCCTTGCTCCACTTGGAGAAAGGATCATTATCAGAAACGCGTCAGTTGTTGGGAATTTGGTTGGGAATTCTCACCCCTTTGTTGTTCTCATCTCTTCATCCTTCTCATGTACTGATAATACAGGAAGGAGGATACCACCTCCTGAGGACAGAGGAGCTTTATTATATGCCTACTACATATATAGTAAGTGGACATTTATAAGAGAAACAGCCCTTTTTAGCCCTTCCACTTTTCATTTATGATTTTTATTAAGCATCTGTGCTCAGCCATGAATATCCTTAAAACCTGGACTGTTGGGGTGCCTTGAGGACAGCGATTGGGAATCAGTGGACTATGGGGCCGATTCAGACCTGATCACTAAGCTGCGTTTTCTCACAGCCTGGGATCAGATCTGAATGGCTCATGCGTATGCACCGCAATGCACAGGCGCGATGGACCGCAGCAACGGGGATCGTCGGTCAGCGATGAGATGGTGCAAAAATTCCGAATGCAACGGCAGTCGCAAGTAGATTGACAGGAGGAGTGCATTAGTGGGTGGCAACTAACCGTTTTTAAGGAGTGTCCGGAAAAACGCAGGAGGGACCAGGCGTTTGGAGGGAGGGTTTCTGACGTTAGCTCCGGCCCCAATCATCGCAGCAGCAGAGTAAGTCCTGTGCTGAGCAGAAACTGCACAAACTCATGTTTGTGCAGTTCTGCTACAAATGCAACCGCACACCAGCACACATCCAATACCCTCCCCACTGTAGCGATCAGGTCTGAATTACCACCTATGTAATAACTTGAACAAAATATCTAACCAATATTAGAGCTGGAAAAGGGTATAAACTAATGTAGGATATATCCCATACTTCACAATACTTTTGGAGTACTCTCAGTGACAGCTGGAGGGCAGCGACGTGCGGTGAGGTCAGATGCTGGAGGGGCACTGACAGCTAACCAAACACCCCCCCCACCACCACCACCATAGATAAAAAAATAAAAAAATAAAAAAGTGTAGTCCCCCATATGTCACTAAAACCAGCACCAGGCTGAACCAGCCAGGAGGGGTAATGCCATAACAGGGGAGGCACTCAGTTTGGGGTACCCCTTCCATAACATTAGGCACCCCCCTAACCAGTCAGCCCAGGGCTGGAATTCCTCAGAAAGTGGGGCCCCCAGAAAATAAAAATGCCCCCCCCCCTCCCGAGCAACAACCAGCTGCTATGCCCCACACCCCTGGTGGCGGTGGGTGCGGGGTTCATTGTGTGCTAATATTGTTCTTTACAGGTGGCCTACAGGTCCCAGCATGCCTGCCTAAGCATGCCGGAACTTGGAGAACCACAAGTGCCAGCATGCCCGGACATAAAAGGGCCCGCTGGCACCTGTAGTCCGCTTGTAAAGAAAATATTAAAATAAATGACACTACACGTTTAAAAAAAAAAAATTCTTATTCAGGGTCTTCCCCTGGGGGCGGCGGCCTTTAAACTCTTTTGCATGGCTGCCATCTTCCCAGGGCTTCCGGCGTATTCACCTGGGAGGCCGCCTCCTTCCCAGGGCTTCTGGTATCTTCACCTGGGAGGCGGCGGCCTTTAAGTTTTTTTGCATGGCTACCGCCTTTCCAGGGCTTCCGGCGTCTTCCTCCGGCGTCTCCACCTGGGAGACGGCGCCCTTTAAGCTATTTTGTATGGCCGCCGCCTCCTCAGGGCTTCCGGTGTCTTCACCTGGTGGGCAGCGGCTGTTAAGCTCTTTTGCATAGCCGCTGCCCATCCAGGACTTCCGGCGTCTTCTATCTTCAGGAGCTCTTCACTGCTCCTCCTCCGCCAGGCTGACGCTGCTGCCTCGCGCTGATTTATATAATTCAGCCAGGGGCGGGGGGGGGGGGGGGGGCGATAATGCGGCGAGCTGTGATTGGCTCACAGTGGCCATCTAGAATTTAAAAAATGACGCTGAGGTGCAATTTTTGAAACTGGTTCCACTCCGCTGCCAAGCTGCAGAATGGCAGGCAGGGATCTCGGGTCCCTGCCTGCCGCAATGGCTACCTCCACCACCAATGTCGCCTGCACCTCCACTGCATCCCACTGCCTCTGAAGCCCGCACCTATGCCGCGTCCCACTGCGACCACAGTGATGATGGCGGATCCAGTGACGGATCCGCTGGTCAATCACTGTGGCCTCACTGACAGGGGCATGCTTTCATGGGTTGAAAGCATGTCCCTGTAGCAAAGCAGCACTTTAGTAGGTGCCACTTTGTTTTGTAATAGATCTTGAATGGGCTTTTACAGCCCGTGGCTTGACCCCGCCGCCGCCCACCACCCTCTCCCACACCTTTCCCATTCACAACGGGAGGCACCACGATCGGTGCCTCCCAATCCGATTTAGACAGTACTAATGATTAGAGATGAGCGCCTGAAATTTTTCGGGTTTTGTGTTTTGGTTTTGGGTTCGGTTCCGCGGCCGTGTTTTGGGTTCGACCGCGTTTTGGCAAAACCTCACCGAATTTTTTTTGTCGGATTCGGGTGTGTTTTGGATTCGGGTGTTTTTTTCAAAAAACCCTCAAAAACAGCTTAAATCATAGAATTTGGGGGTCATTTTGATCCCATATTATTATTAACCTCAAAAACCATAATTTCCACTCATTTTCAGTCTATTCTGAATACCTCACACCTCACAATATTATTTTTAGTCCTAAAATTTGCACCGAGGTCGCTGGATGACTAAGCTAAGCGACCCTAGTGGCCGACACAAACACCTGGCCCATCTAGGAGTGGCACTGCAGTGTCACGCAGGATGGCCCTTCCAAAAAACACTCCCCAAACAGCACATGACGCAAAGAAAAAAAGAGGTGCAATGAGGTAGCTGTGTGACTAAGCTCAGCGACCCAAGTGCCCGACACAAACACCTGGCCCATCTAGGAGTGGCACTGCAGTGTCACGCAGGATGTCCCTTCCAAAAAACCCTCCCCAAACAGCACATGACGCAAAGAAAAAAAGAGTCGCAATGAGGTAGCTGTGTGAGTAAGATTAGCGACCCTAGTGGCCGACACAAACACCGGGCCCATCTAGGAGTGGCACTGCAGTGTCACGCAGGATGTCCCTTCCAAAAAACCCTCCCCAAACAGCACATGACGCAAAGAAAAATAAAAGAAAAAAGAGGTGCAAGATGGAATTGTCCTTGGGCCCTCCCACCCACCCTTATGTTGTATAAACAGGACATGCACACTTTAACCAACCCATCATTTCAGTGACAGGGTCTGCCACACGACTGTGACTGATATGACGGGTTGGTTTGGACCCCCACCAAAAAAGAAGCAATTAATCTCTCCTTGCACAAAGCGTAGCCTGCCTAGGAAAGAGTTGGCGTTTGCGAGATGCTGCTACTGGTGCCGCCGCTGCTGTTCTTGCGGCGGGAGTCCATACATCTACCCAGTGGGCTGTCACAGTCATATAGTCCTGACCCTGCCCTGCTCCACTTGTCCACATGTCCGTGGTTAAGTGGACATTGGGTACAACTGCATTTTTTAGGACACTGGTGAGTCTTTTTCTGACGTCCGTGTACATTCTCGGTATCGCCTGCCTACAGAAGTGGAACCTAGATGGTATTTGGTAACGGGGGCACACTGCCTCAATAAATTGTCTAGTTCCCTGTGAACTAACGGCGGATACCGGACGCACGTCTAACACCAACATAGTTGTCAAGGACTCAGTTATCCGCTTTGCAACAGGATGACTGCTGTGATATTTCATCTTCCTCGCAAAGGACTGTTGGACAGTCAATTGCTTACTGGAAGTAGTACAAGTGGGCTTACGACTTCCCCTCTGGGATGACCATCGACTCCCAGCAGCAACAACAGCAGCGCCAGCAGCAGTAGGCGTTACACGCAAGGATGCATCGGAGGAATCCCAGGCAGGAGAGGACTCGTCAGAATTGCCAGTGACATGGCCTGCAGGACTATTGGCATTCCTGGGGAAGGAGGAAATTGACACTGAGGGAGTTGGTGGGGTGGTTTGCGTGAGCTTGGTTACAAGAGGAAGGGATTTACTGGTCAGTGGACTGCTTCCGCTGTCGGCCCAAGTTTTTGAACTTGTCACTGACTTATTATGAATGCGCTGCAGGTGACGTATAAGGGAGGATGTTCCGAGGTGGTTAACGTCCTTACCCCTACTTATTACAGCTTGACAAAGGGAACACACGGCTTGACACCTGTTGTCCGCATTTCTGGTGAAATACTTCCACACCGAAGAGCTGATTTTTTTGGTATTTTCACCAGGCATGTCAACGGCCCTATTCCTCCCACGGACAACAGGTGTCTCCCCGGGTGCCTGACTTAAACAAACCACCTCACCATCAGAATCCTCCTGGTCAATTTCCTCCCCAGCGCCAGCAACACCCATATCCTCCTCATCCTGGTGTACTTCAACACTGACATCTTCAATCTGACTATCAGGAACTGGACTGCGGGTGCTCCTTCCAGCACTTGCAGGGGGCGTGCAAATGGTGGAAGGCGCATGCTCTTCACGTCCAGTGTTGGGAAGGTCAGGCATCGCAACCGACACAATTGGACTCTCCTTGTGGATTTGGGATTTCGAAGAACGCACAGTTCTTTGCGGTGCTACTGCTTTTGCCAGCTTGAGTCTTTTCATTTTTCTAGCGAGAGGCTGAGTGCCTCCATCCTCATGTGAAGCTGAACCACTAGCCATGAACATAGGCCAGGGCCTCAGCCGTTCCTTGCCACTCCGTGTGGTAAATGGCATATTGGCAAGTTTACGCTTCTCCTCCGACAATTTTATTTTAGGTTTTGGAGTCCTTTTTTTACTGATATTTGGTGTTTTGGATTTGACATGCTCTGTACTATGACATTGGGCATCGGCCTTGGCAGACGACGTTGCTGGCATTTCATCGTCTCGGCCATGACTAGTGGCAGCAGCTTCAGCACGAGGTGGAAGTGGATCTTGATCTTTCCCTAATTTTGGAACCTCAACATTTTTGTTCTCCATATTTTAATAGGCACAACTAAAAGGCACCTCAGGTAAACAATGGAGATGGATGGATACTAGTATACAATTATGGATGGACTGCCGAGTGCCGACACAGAGGTAGCTACAGCCGTGGACTACCGTACTGTACTGTGTCTGCTGCTAATATAGACTGGTTGATAAAGAGATGTAGTAGTAGTATGTATGTATAAAGAAGAAAGAAAAAAAAACCACGGGTAGGTGGTATACAATTATGGACGGACTGCCGAGTGCCGACACAGAGGTAGCTACAGCCGTGGACTACCGTACTGTACTGTGTCTGCTGCTAATATAGACTGGTTGATAAAGAGATGTAGTAGTAGTATGTATGTATAAAGAAGAAAGAAAAAAAAACCACGGGTAGGTGGTATACAATTATGGACGGACTGCCCAGTGCCGACACAGAGGTAGCTACAGCCGTGGACTACCGTACTGTACTGTGTCTGCTGCTAATATAGACTGGTTGATAAAGAGATGTAGTAGCAGTATGTATGTATAAAGAAGAAAGAAAAAAAAACCACGGGTAGGTGGTATACAATTATGGACGGACTGCCCAGTGCCGACACAGAGGTAGCTACAGCCGTGGACTACCGTACTGTACTGTGTCTGCTGCTAATATAGACTGGTTGATAAAGAGATGTAGTAGTAGTATGTATGTATAAAGAAGAAAGAAAAAAAAACCACGGGTAGGTGGTATACAATTATGGACGGACTGCCCAGTGCCGACACAGAGGTAGCTACAGCCGTGGACTACCGTACTGTACTGTGTCTGCTGCTAATATAGACTGGTTGATAAAGAGATGTAGTAGTAGTATGTATGTATAAAGAAGAAAGAAAAAAAAACCACGGGTAGGTGGTATACAATTATGGACGGACTGCCCAGTGCCGACACAGAGGTAGCTACAGCCGTGGACTACCGTACTGTACTGTGTCTGCTGCTAATATAGACTGGTTGATAAAGAGATGTAGTAGTAGTAGTATGTATGTATAAAGAAGAAAGAAAAAAAAACCACGGGTAGGTGGTATACAATTATGGACGGACTGCCCAGTGCCGACACAGAGGTAGCTACAGCCGTGGACTACCGTACTGTACTGTGTCTGCTGCTAATATAGACTGGTTGATAAAGAGATGTAGTAGTAGTAGTATGTATGTATAAAGAAGAAAGAAAAAAAAAACACGGGTAGGTGGTATACAATTATGGACGGACTGCCGAGTGCCGACACAGAGGTAGCTACAGCCGTGGACTACCGTACTGTACTGTGTCTGCTGCTAATATAGACTGGTTGATAAAGAGATGTAGTAGTAGTATGTATGTATAAAGAAGAAAGAAAAAAAAACCACGGGTAGGTGGTATACAATTATGGACGGACTGCCGAGTGCCGACACAGAGGTAGCTACAGCCGTGAACTACCGTACTGTGTCTGCTGCGACTGGATGATAAATAATGATATATAAAGATATATATATATCACTACTGCAGCCGGACAGGTATATATTATATAATGACGGACCGGCTGGACACTGTCTGTTAGCAGAATGAGTTTTTTATAGAATAAAAAAAAAAACACCACACAAGTGAAGTCACACGACGAGTGTTTAACTTTTTCAGGCAATCACAATATAGTATACTATACTACTAACTATACTGGTGGTCAGTGTGGTCAGGTCACTGGTCAGTCACACTGGCAGTGGCACTCCTGCAGCAAAAGTGTGCACTGTTTAATTTTAATAATAATATGTACTCCTGGCTCCTGCTATAACCTATAACTGGCACTGCAGTGCTCCCCAGTCTCCCCCACAATTATAAGATGTGTGAGCTGAGCACAGTCAGATACGAGTGTTTAACTTTTTCAGGCAATCACAATATAGTATACTATACTACTAACTATACTGGTGGTCAGTGTGGTCAGGTCACTGGTCAGTCACACTGGCAGTGGCACTCCTGCAGCAAAAGTGTGCACTGTTTAATTTTAATAATAATATGTACTCCTGGCTCCTGCTATAACCTATAACTGGCACTGCAGTGCTCCCCAGTCTCCCCCACAATTATAAGATGTGTGAGCTGAGCACAGTCAGATATATACATAGATGATGCAGCACACTGGGCTGAGCAGTGCACACAGATATGGTATGTGACTGAGTCACTGTGTATCGTTTTTTTCAGGCAGAGAACGGATATATTAAATAAAACTGCACTGTCTGGTGGTCACTGTGGTCAGTCACTAGTAAACTCTGCACTCTCTACAGTTCTACAGTACTCCTAAGCTCCAGTAAATCAGGTCAATCTCTCTCTCTCTCTCTTCTAATCTAAATGGAGAGGGCGCCAGCCACGTCCTCTCCCTATCAATCTCAATGCACGTGTGAAAATGGCGGCGACGCGCGGCTCCTTATATAGAATCCGAGTCTCGCGAGAATCCGACAGCGTCATGATGACGTTCGGGCGCGCTCGGGTTAACCGAGCAAGGCGGGAAGATCCGAGTCGCTCGGACCCGTGAAAAAAAACATGAAGTTCGTGCGGGTTCGGATTCAGAGAAACCGAACCCGCTCATCTCTACTAATGATTACATTAATATAAAGGAGATACTGTACTTATGACACAGAATATGTGTTATAAATATTTCTTTGTATTATTTTAATTATTAATGACAGGGGAGGCACTGCCTCCCCTGCCTCCCCTTACTGCACGTCCCTGCTAGAGGGTGAGTAAAGTAGAGTGACCATATAATCCCCTTTACCTGGGACGCTCCTGGATTACACAGGTTCTGTGGCTGATTAAAACCAGCTGAAATGTAGGTTTGAAGTCAGCCAGCCACAGAATCTGTGTAATCCATGAGCGTCCCAGGTTAAAGGGATGTTATGGTCACCCTAATACCCCTTTCACCAAAAATGCAGGTGTCTTACCCGGGAATACGGTCCCGGGATCATGCAGGGACATTCCCGGGTAAGACGCCTTGCATACAGCAGTCAGCAACCCGGCATATTTCCGGATTGCTGACGTCAGTGGTGACGCGGCAAGGGCGGCGCAAGAGATCACATGATCTCCAAGCGCCACCTGCTACATAGAGAGTAAACAGGAGTCGGGGCACATTGACCTGGCTCCCGTTCACACTGACCAGGTTCCCGGGAAGATCCCGGGACCAACCCTGGTCGACTGCAGGGTTGAAATGCCGGGGCATGAGTCCCGGGATTTTGTCCCGGAACCCATTCACACTGAGAAATTTCCCGGGTTGATGCGCGTTCATCTGCAATAACCCGGGACATTTTGGTCTGTGTGAAAGGGGTATAAGTAAATTAATTGTTTTGTTATTTTATGATTGCTAAATATGAAGCTTGATAGGCTTTGCATGTTTTTGAAAACACTCTAATTGAAGTATTTTCAATGGACTTTCTCACATAACTATATTATTTCTCAACCCCTACCACATCCCACCCACTTTTCTGACATAATAGTAGTAAATTATTTTATGAATTTCACCAACTTAGCCCAAATTCTGGGGCATAAAGTATGTTCTAGACCTTGGAAAGTGATGAAGTGGAGAGAAATAAAATACTAGCCAATCAGTTCACACATGGCAGGTTACAGACTGTGTTGGAAAAATGACAGGAACAAATTGGTTGGTCGTTTATCTCTCTCCATTTTTATCACTCTCCGCATCTTAGCAAATCTGCCCCAGTATGACACTCATTACTCTGCTCCTGTTTCTCAGGTGTTTGTAAAATATGTGGTGCAGATTCAAGGTTGAAAGCATGTACTGTATTGTAGATAAGCAATGGACAATATCTGTACAACACGTAATCAGTTCTGGGCCACGAGCTAGGAAAGTACAAACAATAACATTTTTCATTTTAAACTCTTTTAAGAAAATGAACGTCAATATTCTTTCACTTAATTTTCCTAAACACATTGGGTCTGATTCAGAGCAAATCCATGTGCAGCAGTTTTTTGTTCATGCAAATAAATGCAAATATCTACCTTTATTCAGAATCACCCATATCCATTAGTGCGCATATGCACCAACCCTGTCCCTGGTGTAACCATCCGAAAGGCAATGTACAGTAATAGCCTGTAAATCCATGGCACACCTTACTTAGGTGCCCCATTGCTGCCCAGTTACACGTATATCCCTTTCACACTGACAAAAATTTCCCGGGTTATTGCACATGAACGCGCATCAACCTGGGAAATTGCTCAGCATGAAAGGGTCCTGAAAGAATATCCCAGGTCGAGAGTTCGGCATTTCATCCCACGTCTCAACCTGGGTTGAATCTGGAATCGACCCGGGATGCGGTGCAGTGTGAACGGGTAAGCCGGGTCATGGCGACCCGGCACCCATTCTCTGCATAGGAGGAGGCGATGCTTGGAGATAATTATCTCCAGCACCGCCTCCGGTAGCGTCAGCGGTGACGTCACCAAAGCTGGGTCGGGCCGCAAGTCTGAAGGAGTCTCAAGCCGGGTCGCACCTGGGAAGCACCCGTGTACACATTCCTGGTTGCGACCCGGCTATTTTCAGTCTGAAAGGGGTATTATACCCTTTTTCCACTAGCTGTTTTTACCCGTGTTTTTGCACGGGGGCGCACATCGACACGGGTTTTTAGTAGGTGGAAACGGGTCAACACGGGTTGAGTGACCCGGGAATCCTACCCGGCTATTTACCTGGGTAGAACACGGTAATGACACGGATAACGGTGCAGTGGAAACGGTCATTACACGTGTTTTCGGACCCGGGTAACGCTCTGAGACGCTGATTGGTGCTTCTGGGGCACTGGAAGATGATGTCATCCCTGGGAGACACGCTGGGCACATGCAGGCACCGCAGCAGCAAACAAACGCGGATGCACATCTATTGCAGCAGCTACAACACTACGCTGGGCACATGCAGGCATTGAGGCAGCTTGCAAACAAAACACTCTGAAGTCACGCTGGGTACATACAGATATTTTTATTGCAGTAGCTTCCAAACAAACAGACAATATACAGCAGCAGAAGCTCCAGCACAGCAACATGGCTAGCCATACCTGGTCAGACACAGAGATCAAAGAGCTGCTTAATATTCGGGGAGAGGAAGAAATTAGAAGGCAGGTGACTGGAACAGCTAAGGATGCTATCGTCTACAAGAACATATCCCTTATGCTGGCAGAAAGGGGCATCCAAAAAACCCAGCAACAAGTCGTTAACAAATTGAAGGCACTACGCAGACAATTCACCAAAGTACACGACCATAACCGCAAGAAAAGTGGTGCTGGGTGTATGGAATGGGCATATTATGACCTATGCTATAGTGTCTTCGGCAAAACTGCGATAACAAATCCCATAGCACTATCGTCATCCAGCTCTGCCAGTCGCCAGTTGTCAGTCGACGAGGACTGTGACGCAACACAGCACAGCCTTCCCAGCTCACAATGCAGCCCATCATCCCCGCTGCTTATATCGGACAGCAGTTTCGAAGACTCGACCGTCAATGATGATTCCATTAGTGCCACTATTGAGGACGTACCACAGTCTCAGGCGGAGACGTCGCAACCCCCCAAGACCACGACTTTACGCTCAAATAGTAAGTATTACCATTACAAATACAGTTGCAGCAGTCCCTATACAAAATCTATGTAAAGGCATGGT
This sequence comes from Pseudophryne corroboree, assembly GCF_028390025.1. Taxonomy (NCBI): domain Eukaryota; kingdom Metazoa; phylum Chordata; class Amphibia; order Anura; family Myobatrachidae; genus Pseudophryne; species Pseudophryne corroboree. The sequence goes on along the minus strand of NC_086446.1, from coordinate 530,945,897 downwards.
AATGTTGCAGAGTATAGCTAGTGGGAGGTGGGTATAGTATAGCAGGTGGGAGAAGGCCACAAACACGTATATGCTACCACTGCTATTTGTTAATAGAATCATGGTAATGTTGCAGAGTCTAGCTAGTGTGCAGGTGGGAGAAGGCCACAAACACGTATATGCTACCACTGCTATTTTTATATTGTTGCTTACATTCTGTTTCATCTCCTTCACATTCTACAACGTTCCACAGCGGAAAAAGAAACTGAACAAAACAGAACAAACGGTCAGAGCAATGAAGTCCATTATCGTGGATCACCTGCGTGAGGCGGATAGTGAGCTTAATGCCCAGGAAGATGCACGGCTTGAGAGATTTCTTGCGTCAAAAAAAGAAATGCATCAAACTTTTATGAGGCAGTTAATGACCATGCATGATAGGCAAATGACATTTTTTGAACGCACGTTTTCACGTACCATAGGGAATACCACACAAGCACAACAGCAAGACACAGCCTACCCACAGCACCCATATGGTCCATACAACTATGAGCCTCCCTCAAATCCCCCAACACAAATCCCGCAATCCTCAGAATTTCGGGTATATAGACAACTGCCTTAGAGCACAATGTTTGTGTTTTAAGGTTCTGTTTGCACTGTATCCTCAACCCTGATACCTACAAATCCAAACATTATTTTGATTTTACAGAGTGCCCTGTTGGCACTTTAACTTTTATATTGTTACCTCAGAAAATGGGCAGTGGGATCCAGATATTGGGGCTACCTTTTATATTGTTACCTCAGAAAATGTGCGGCAGTGTGATCCAAATATTGGGGGTACCCCGATACCTGCCAAACCAAACATTAGGGTTTTTTTTTTACAGAGTGCCCTGTTTGCACTTTACTCTTTTATACTGTTACCTCAGGGCAGGTGTCTTCACCATGTGGCCCTCTAGCTGTTGTGGAAACACATAGCAACACATGCTGGTACATGTTGTTCCACAACAGCTGGAGGGACACATGTTGAAGACCCCTTGCGTTATGTGGAATTTTACAGTGTCATGTTTGCACTTAAATATTTTATATTGTTACCTCAGAAAATGTGTGCCAACTGTTTAAAAGAAAACATATAATAACATAACTTTTGAACCAAATTTTTATAACTGAAAAACAAAATAAACAAAAATTGTTTGCACACAAAAACTTGTCTGTCTTCTCTACTGCAACATTGTTTGAAGATTAGCTGCAATGGTGGCCCTTATGCACTCGCTGACAGCGTCATGCCCCCCACCAAGCCTGGTGCATCATGTACAGTGACCCCCGCCCCATGATCATGTACATTCCGTTCGGGGCGAAAGTTTTCCTTTTGAATCTCACATATGTTATGGAGAATGCAGCAGGCTGCTACTATATCTGGCATTATTTTCAAGTCCACGTCATTCCTCCTCATGAGGCAGCGCCAGCGTCCTTTTAAACGCCCAAACGCATTCTCCACTGCCATACGGGCCGAACTTAGGCCATGGGTATATGATGTCTGTTCGGGGGATAAGTGAACATGCTGGGTGTAGCCCTTCATTAGCCAGCGCTGTAATGGGTATGCTGCATCACCAATGAGGTGGATCGGGATGTCCACACCATGTACGATCACCAATTTCTGTTAATAAAACATTAATATTATTACAGGGGTAAACTTGACTATTGGTTTATGGGCGAACATTAGTTTAAGTAGTAAATAATCTTACCTCTCGAGGGAAAAGCCATCCACCAAGCTTGTCCTCAGCAATACTGTAAAGTTCGGAGTTGGCGAGAACCCTTGCATCATGTGACCCTCCGGGCCACCCTATGAAGACATCTGTGAAACTAAAAATAAAGGTTTATGCATTATCATAAAACAGGCCAAGCCTATTTCAAACACATTAGTGAAACAGTGCTTACTAGTGATGTGCACCGGACATTTTTCGGGTTTTGGTTTTGGATTCGGTTCCGCGGCCGTGTTTTGGATTCGGACGCGTTTTGGCAAAACCTCCCTGAACATTTTTTGTCGGATTCGGGTGTGTTTTGGATTCGGGTGTTTTTTACAAAAACCCCTCAAAAACAGCTTAAATCATAGAATTTGGGGGTCATTTTGATCCCATAGTATTATTAACCTCAATAACCATAATTTCCACTCACTTTCAGTCTATTCTGAACACCTCACACCTCACAATATTATTTTTAATCCTAAAATTTGCACAGAGGTCGCTGGATGACTAAGCTAAGCGACCCAAGTGGCCGACACAAACACCTGGCCCATCTAGGAGTGGCACTGCAGTGTCAGGCAAGATGGCACTTTAAAAAAATAGTCCCCAAACAGCACATGATGCAAAGAAAAAAAGAGGTGCACCAAGGTCGCTGGATGGCTAAGCTAAGCGACACAAGTGGCCGACACAAACACCTGGCCCATCTAGGAGTGGCACTGCAGTGTCAGGCAGGATGGAACTTCAAAAAAATAGTCCCCAAACAGCACATGATGCAAACAAAAATGAAAGAAAAAAGAGGTGCAAGATGGAATTGTCCTTGGGCCCTCCCACCCACCCTTATGTTGTATAAACAGGACATGCACACTTTAACAAACCCATCATTTCAGCGACAGGGTCTGCCACACAACTGTGACTGAAATGACTGGTTGGTTTGGGCCCCCACCAAAAAAGAAGCAATCAATTTCTCCTTGCACAAACTGGCTCTACAGAGGCAAGATGTCCACGTCCTCCTCATCGTCCGACTCCTCACCCCTTTCACTGTGTACATCCCCCTCCTCACAGATTATTGATTCGTCCCCACTGGAATCCACCATCTCAGGTCCCTGTGTACTTTCTGGAGGCAATTGCTGGTGAATGTCTCCACGAAAGAATTGATTATAATTCATTTTGATGAACATCATCTTCTCCACATTTTCTGGAAGTAACCTCGTACGCCGATTGCTGACAAGGTGAGCGGCTGCACTAAACACTCTTTCGGAGTACACACTGGAGGGTGGGCAACTTAGGTAAAATAAAGCCAGTTTCTGCAAGGGCCTCCAAATTGCCTCTTTTTCCTGACAGTATACGTACGGACTGTCTGACGTGCCTACTTGGATGCGGTCACTCATATAATCCTCCACCATTCTTTCAATGGTGAGAGAATCATATGCAGTGACAGTAGACGACATGTCAGTAATCGTTGGCAGGTCCTTCAGTCCGGACCAGATGTCAGCACTCGCTCCAGACTGCCCTGCATTACCGCCCGCGGGTGGGCTCGGAATTCTTAGCCTTTTCCTCGCACCCCCAGTTGCGGGAGAATGTGAAGGAGGAGCTGTTGACGGGTCACGTTCCACTTGACTTGACAATTTTCTCACCAGCAGGTCTTTGAACCTCTGTAGACTTGTGGCTGCCGGAAAGAGAGATACAACGTAGGTTTTAAATCTAGGATCGAGCACGGTGGCCAAAATGTAGTGCTCTGATTTCAACAGATTGACCACCCATGAATCCTGGTTAAGTGAATTAAGGGCTCCATCCACAAGTCCACATGCCTAGCGGAATCGCTCTGTTTTAGCTCCTCCTTCAGTGTCTCCAGCTGCTTCTGCAAAAGCCTGATGAGGGGAATGACCTGACTCAGGCTGGCAGTGTCTGAACTGACTTCACGTGTGGCAAGTTCAAAGGGTTGCAGAACCTTGCACAACGTTGAAATCATTCTCCACTGCGCTTGAGTCAGGTGCATTCCCCCTCCTTTGCCTATATCGTAGGCAGATGTATAGGCTTGAATGGCCTTTTGCTGCTCCTCCATCCTCTGAAGCATATACCTCTTGCTTTAGATGATGGCAGGGCAGGTTCAGGACTGTTTGCTGGTGCTCCAGTCTTCGGCACGCGGTGGCTGAATGTCGAAAGTGGCCCACAATTCTTCGGGCCACCGACAGCATCTCTTGCACGCCCCTGTCGTTTTTTAAATAATTCTGCACCACCAAATTCAATGTATGTGCAAAACATGGGACGTGCTGGAATTTTCCCAGATGTAATGCACGCACAATATTGCTGGCGTTGTCCGATGTCACAAATCCCCAGGAGAGTCCATTTGGGGTAAGCCATTCTGCGATGATGTTCCTCAGTTTCCGTAAGAGGTTGTCAGCTGTGTGCCTCTTCTGGAAAGCGGTGATGCAAAGCGTATCCTGCCTAGGAACGAGTTGGCGTTTGCGAGATGCTGCTACTGGTGCTGCCGCTGCTGTTCTTGCTGCGGGAGGCAATACATCTACCCAGTGGGCTGTCACAGTCATATAGTCCTGAGTCTGCCCTGCTCCACTTGTCCACATGTTTGTGGTTAAGTGGACATTGGGTACAACTGCATTTTTTAGGACACTGGTGACTCTTTTTCTGAGGTCTGTGTACATTTTCGGTATCGCCTGCCTAGAGAAATGGAACCTAGATGGTATTTGGTACCGGGGACACAGTATCTCAATCAAGTCTGTAGTTGCCTGTGAATTAATGGTGGATACCGGAAACACGTTTCTCACCGCCCAGGCTGCCAAGGCCCGAGTTATCCGCTTTGCAGCAGGATGACTGCTTCGATATTTCATCTTCCTCGCAAAGGACTGTTGGACAGTCAATTGCTTACTGGAATTAGTACAAGTGGACTTCCGACTTCCCCTCTGGGATGACGATCGACTCCCAGCATCAACAACAGCAGCGCCAGCAGCAGTAGGCGTTACACTCAAGGATGTATAGGAGGAATCCTAGGCAGGAGAGGACTCGTCATACTTGCCAGTGACATGGCCTGCAGGACTATTGGCTTTACTGTGTAAGGAGGAAATTGACACTGAGGGAGTTGGTGGTGTGGTTTGCAGGAGCTTGGTTACAAGAGGAAGGGATTTAGTGGTCAGTGGACTGCTTCCTCTGTCATCCAAAGTTTTTGAACTTGTCACTGACTTATGATGAATGCGCTGCAGGTGACGTATAAGGGAGGATGTTCCGAGGTGGTTAACGTCCTTACCCCTACTTATTACAGCTTGACAAAGGCAACACACGACACCTGTTGTCCGCATTTGTGTTAAAATAATTCCACACCGAAGAGGTGATTTTTGTAATTTAACCAGGCATGTCAATGGCCATATTCGTCCCACGGACAACAGGTGTCTCCCCGGGTGCCTGACTTAAACAAACCACCTCACCATCAGAATCCTCCTTGTCAATTTCCTCCTCAGCGCCAGCTACACCCATATCCTCATCCTGGTGTACTTCAACACTGACATCTTCAATTTGACTATCAGGAACTGGACTGCGGGTGCTCCTTCCAGCACTTACAGGGGGCGTGCAAATGGTGGAAGGCGCCACCTCTTCTCGTCCAGTGTTGGGAAGGTCAGGCATCGCAGCCGACACAATTGGACTCTCCTTGGGGATTTGTGATTTAGAAGAACGCACAGTTCTTTGCTGTGCTTTTGCCAGCTTAAGTCTTTTCATTTTTCTAGCGAGAGGATGAGTGCTTCCATCCTCATGTGAAGCTGAACCACTAGCCATGAACATAGGCCAGGGCCTCAGCCGTTCCTTGCCACTCCGTGTCGTAAATGGCATATTGGCAAGTTTACGCTTCTCCTCAGACGCTTTTAATTTTTGGGTCATTTTACTGAACTTTTGTGTTTTGGATTTTACATGCTCTCTACTATGACATTGGGCATCGGCCTTGGCAGACGACGTTGATGGCATATCATCGTCTCGGCCATGACTAGTGGCAGCAGCTTCAGCACAAGGTGGAAGTGGATCTTGATCTTTCCCTATTTTACCCTCCACATTTTTGTTCTCCATTTTTTAATGTGTGGAATTATATGCCAGTATCAATAGCAATGGCCTACTACTATATATACTGCGCACAACTGAAATGCACCACAGGTATGGATGGATAGTATATTTGACGACACAGAGGTAGGTAGAGCAGTGGCCTACTGTACAGTACTGCTATATATTATATACTGGTGGTCAGCAAACTGTGCAAATCTGAAATGCACCACAGGTATGGATGGATAGTATACTTGACGACACAGAGGTAGGTAGAGCAGTGGCCTACTGTACCGTACTGCTATATATTATATACTGGTGGTCAGCAAACTGTGCAAAACTGAAATGCACCACAGGTATGGATGGATAGTATACTTGACGACACAGAGGTAGGTAGAGCAGTGGCCTACTCTACTCAGGGCTGGCAACAGAAATCTTGGGGCCCAGTACAGTGTTGTCTCCGGGGCCCCCTCAGATTATATATAAGCCACTCTTAACATGAGCAAAGACTCACCTGCGCTGCACTCCCCAGTACCTAGACCCGATCACTGCACAGCAGGTACCATGCAGACCTCACACCCCTCCAGAAGAGGCCGGCACAGGGCACGGGAATCCTGGTCAGGGGAGCTGCCATGTCCCATTACTGAGCTGGACCCGGAAGAGCGGGTGCACACTCGCGCCACACAGTCACTGTGTGTGAGAGGCTCCTGTCACTCTCTACAGGTCGCTGCCCTATCTGGACAAGATGACTAACATCACTGCCGGCCACTAAGTGGTGTATCCCTGGGGCCCCTCTTAGTCTTTGGGCCCGGTACAGGTGTCCCCTTTGACCCCCCCTGTCGCCGGCCCTGACTGTACCGTAAAGCTATATATTATATACTGGTGGTCAGCAAACTGTGCAAAACTTAAATGCACCACAGGTATGGATGGATAGTATACTTGACGACACAGAGGTAGGTAGAGCAGTGGCCTACTGTACCGTACTGCTATATATTATATACTGGTGGTCAGCAAACTGTGCAAAACTTAAATGCACCACAGGTATGGATGGATAGTATACTTGACGACACAGAGGTAGGTAGAGCAGTGGCCTACTGTACCGTACTGCTATATATTATATACTGGTGGTCAGCAAACTGTGCAAAACTGAAATGCACCACAGGTATGGATGGATAGTATACTTGACGACACAGAGGTAGGTAGAGCAGTGGCCTTCTGTACCGTACTCCTATATATTATATACTGGTGGTCAGCAAAATTATGCACTGTACTCCCACTGTATACTACAATGCAGCACTGATATGGAGCGTTTTTCAGGCAGAGAACGTATAATACTGGTGGTCACTGGTCAGAAAAACTCTGCACTGTACTCCTCCTATATAATACTGCTGGTCCCCAGTCCCCACAATAAAGCAGTGTGAGCACAGATATATGCAGCACACTGAGCACAGATATGGAGCGTTTTTCAGGCAGACAACGTATACTGGTGGTCACTGGTCAGCAAAACTCTGCACTGTACTCCTCCTATATAATACTGCTGGTCCCCAGTCCCCACAATAAAGCAGTGTGAGCACAGATATATGCAGCACACTGAGCACAGATATGGAGCGTTTTTCAGGCAGACAACGTATAATACTGGTGGTCACTGGTCAGCAAAACTCTGCACTGTACTCCTCCTATAATACTGCTGGTCCCCAGAATAAAGATATGCAGCCCCCTGAAACAAAGTGAGAGGACGCCAGCCACGTCCTCTCACTATCATTTCCAATGCACGAGTGAAAAATGGCGGCGACGCGCGGCTCCTTATATAGAATCCGAATCTCGCGAGAATCCGACAGCGGGATGATGACGTTCGGGCGCGCTCGGGTTAACCGAGCCATACAGGAGAATCCGAGTATGCCTCAGACCCGTGTAAAATGGGTGAAGTTCGGGGGGGTTCGGATTCTGAGGAACCGAACCCGCTCATCTCTAGTGCTTACCAGTATTTGTGGTCAGCTACAGCTTGCAGAACAATGGAATGCCAACCCTTACGATTGTAATAGTCTGCTGGGTTGTCACGGGGGGCGATGATGGGGATGTGGGTCCCATCTATGGCACCAGCACACTGTGGGTAGCCACACTTCTTGTGGCAAGGAAATAAAGCGATGGTACATGGTATCCAGCAATGCCCGTGTGACCTGGTAGACAATCTTGCAGACCGTGCCAATCCCTACTCCAAATAAACTGGAAACTGTGCAATACTCTCCAGGGGTAGCATACCACCAGAGAGCAATCGCTAATCTCCTGGCTGGCTCAATGGGCTTCCGGAACCTGGTGGTCTGCATGGTTATTGCGGGGGACAGTAGTTCCAAAACATACTCGAATGTAGCGCGAGACATCCTGAAGTTTTCCATCCACTGCTCCTCCTGATATGCTAGAATGGTCTGCATGAATGCTTCTCCATGTCTGCGATCTCTCATCCACATTCTTCGGCTTGGTGTAGAGTTCATTGTTATGAGAGAAATAACAACAGTGGATGATATACGCGCTCTCCTCCTTTTCAAATATTTGCGTCGATAGGTAGCCCTCTCTGCAAAGAATTGAGCTCTCCTTCTCCAGCTCTGCAGTAGGTAGCACAAGGTGAAAAGCTGCATCAAGCTGTCTGTAGCAGAAAGCAGCAGTAAACTGCAAACAGTCTGCGACTCCATGCTAGACACAGCTACTGCACCGGCGTCCATTGCTGCAATGCTGTGTGCAGGCCCCACCCCTCCCTTTTGGTCCTTTTGATGACATCATCTTGATGAGACAGTAAAAAGTCCATTTGTAATGACAGCAATAGGCTTTTACAGAGCTTACCCGGGTTAGGTGGAAACAGATCAGACACGGGAATAACCCGTGTCGAAGTGTAGTGGAAACGGGGGAGCCGACACGGGTTGTAGCCGTGTTAAACCTCCTGGATCGGACACGGTACGTAGGTGGAAAGGGGTATAACTAAGCTAGGCTGACCATATTATCCCTTTAACCTGGGACACTCATGAATCACACGGGTTGGCTGGCTGACTACAAGTCTGCATTTCACCTGGTTTTAAGCAGCCACAGAACCTGTGTAATTCCTTAGTGTCCCAGGTTAAAGGGATAATATGGTCAGCCTAATAAGCTTCAAGAGGAGATACATACAGTAGGACTCTGAATCATCTGTGATTGCTGAGTATGTTGTCTTTGGCACTTGCGGAGTTGCTAAAAATCATTGTGGAGTATCCAGAACACTTCACTGGCACCAAATACTGAACTGCTGTAACCCACTAATGACTTACAGCAGTGGTTCCCAAATGTGCCTAAGCATGGTTATCCTTAAAACCTTGACTGTTGGGGTGCCTTGAGGACTGCTTTTGGGAATCAGTGACATACAGTATTATGTCGTTACTCAAATACATTACATTAACCCCTTGATTGGCATGCCCGGAAAATTTCCGGGCCAGCTGCGCTGCACAGACTGGCAACCCCGGAAATTTTTCGGGCATGCCACTGCTCTCCCTCTCTCCTCCTTAAAGTCCATTCTGCCGGTGGGCGTTTGCAGAATGATGCAATTGGGTTGTGTCATAACGTCATGACGCGATCGCTTCATTCTGCAAATACCCACTGGCAGAACGGAGTGTAAGGAGAACCATGGTGCCCGGGGGATGGCCATCGGTGGGCTATCCATCCATGTTCACCACCATCGATGGATAACCTTAATGGTGTAAAACCATCTGGAATGGATTCATTGATGGTTTTACACATCAATGGTCATCCCTGATTTAGTACACATGCGGGCGGACCAAGGGGCGTGGCTTAGTGGGTGTCAGGGATGGAGTTAAGCTCCGTGCCCTGACACTTTTAGGGGAAAAAAAATCTTGGTAGCACTGAACCATCGATGGCGGGAAGCCAACTGGTTCTCCCCCATTGATTGTAAAAGTATTCAACATTGGTCATAGACCATCGATGATTTTGAATCATCAATGGTCGGTGGCCATCCCTAGCTACCCCTAGGCAACAAGCATTCCCCGTGGCAACGAGCATTACCCGTGGCAACGAGCATGGATCCCAGAGCATAAAACCCCTGGCAAAAACCATGACACAATGCATAAAACCCCTGGCAAAAACCATGACACAATGCATAAAACCCCTGGCAAAAACCATGACACAATGCATAAAACCCCTGGCAAAAACCATGACACAATGCATAAAACCCCTGGCAAAAACCATGACACAATGCATAAAATCCCTGGCAAAAACCATGACACAATGCATAAAACCCCTGGCAAAAACCATGACACAATGCATAAAATCCCTGGCAAAAACCATGACACAATGCATAAAACCCCTGGCAAAAACCATGACACAATGCATAAAACCCCTGGCAAAAACCATGACACAATGCATAAAACCCCTGGCAAAAACCATGACACAATGCATAAAACCCCTGGCAAAAACCATGACACAATGCATAAAATCCCTGGCAAAAACCATGACACAATGCATAAAATCCCTGGCAAAAACCATGACACAATGCATAAAACCCCTGGCAAAATTTTTTTTTTTTTAAACCTGCCCTAGGTTGTATGACTAATTTGAAAAACCCGCCATTGAATGGGTTAATGTGGCAAGTGGCCAATAGTGTGGACTACCTGACCACAGAGCATTGGTTAAAAACAATTCTGTTTTTACATATAATGAATTGCAACATTGTGTCTTCTTAATTCTGGCGTGTGCTGGGTTCCTTACAAACTGTTCTCATCATTATGCTCTTGTTTTGTAAATGCTGCACTTCATGTTGATACAATAAAGTGCATTTGGGGTCCAAAGACAACAAAATAATTATCTTGAAAATCCACACTGACTATAGAAATGCCCTAAGATGAATAGAGATAAAGGGGGTCATTCCGAGTTGTTCATTCGATGCCGTTTTTCGCAGTGCAACGAACAGGTTACTACTGCGCATGCACCACAATGTGCACGCGTGTCATACAAGTACAAAGCAGATCGTTGCTGGGCGATGAATTTAACGAAGAATCCATTCGCACAACCGATCCCAAGAAGATTGACAGGAAGAGGGCGTATATGGGTGTCAACTGACCGTTTTCAGAGAGTGTTTGGAAAAATGCAGGCGTGTCCAGGTGATTGCAGGGCGGGTGTCTGACGTCAATTCCGGGACCAATAAGACTGAAGTGATCGCAAGGGCTGAGTAAGTCCAGAGCTACTCAGACACTGCAAAAAATGTTTTCGTACCGCTCGGCTGCACACGCGTTCGCACACTTGCAAAGCGAAAACACACTCCCCCGTGGGCAGCGACTATGCGTTTGCACGGCTGCTAAAAGTAGCTAGCGAGCGATCAACTCGGAATGACCCCCAAAGTACAAACCAATCATCTTCTGTCATTTTTCTATCAGGGCCTGTAAAATGTTAGAAGCTGGTTGGTACATTATCTTTCTCCACTTTATCTCTCATCTCTTCAAGGCTTGATACATCTCCCCAAATTGGTTTACGTACCTGACAGAGTAATAAATGTAGGGGGGGGAATTAAATTACTGTAGGTGCGAGTTTGATCCCGCAAGGCGAATTCACATCAAATTAGCATTGTGAATTACATGTGCATTCAATGCCAAACCCACATTTCTTTTTCCCGGTACATTTGCCTGTTTTTGTTCCTAAGCAGGTGAAAAGGGAATACATATGAAATTTCGGCAGGTGGGATGCTGGCTGTCAGTATCCTGACAGCGGCATCCTGCCCGCCAGAATACCAGCAGTGGGGCGAGCACTAAGAGTAAAAATAAAGCAGCCAGTATTTACCATGCACAGAAACAATAACCCGCCCAAATCTAAATTTCCCTGCACATGTTACATCTGCTCCACCTGCACTGCACGTGGTTTTGCCGATTAGTGTGCTTTTTTTTATTCGCTAATAAACCTGAATAACCCCCAGTGGCAGAAGGCAACCAGATACAAGCTCAGTTGAATCAGGAGAAGTAAAATAGAGAAGATGATGTGCAGTAGAAAGGCAAAAATATGGATTAGAATGTTAACCACAACAAGTAAATGCTTATGTTGGAACAGGTATGTTAGGTATTGTCTTGCTAATTGTCCAAAAGGGATTTTTCTTTAATTGCATTTTAAACTGCTCGACTTTCCTCACACTGTGCTTGGCATTCCTTAACTAAACAAAATGTTAATTTTGGCCGTTGCAGTGATTGTATAGGGAGATTTTTGAAGGCATTGTTTAAAAGAAAATTTGCATTGAACTATCGGGTTATTCCTGCTTCTTAGCAAACCAAAAAAGTTAGCAAAAACCGTGTTGTACTGCCGGTGGAGCAGATGTAACATGTGCAGAGAGATTTAGATTTGGGTGCAGTGTGTTCAAACTGAAATCTAAATTGCAGTGTAAAAATTTAGCAGCCAGTATTTACCCTGCATAGAAACAATATAACCAACCCAAATCTAACTCTCTCTGCAAATGTTATATTTGCCACACCTGCAGCATACTTGCCTACCTGACCCTCTCCATGAGGGAGAAAATGCTCTGTTCCTGGACTTTCCTGGTAATGTATGATTGCCATCACCTGTGGTGAGCTAGTTAATTGATAAGAAAGGCGTTTCACCACAGGTGATGGCAATCATACATTACCAGGAAAGTCCAGCAACAGAGCATTTTCTCTCTCATGGAGAGGGTCAGGTAGGCAAGTATGACCTGCAGCAGGCCCAGCGCTACCCGCTCAGCGAAAGGATGCAGTGCAGGGAGGCGCTGGGAAGGATAGGCGCTCCCCCTGCTCTGCATCCCTTCCCTGCTGCGCCGTCCTGTCCCCCCTGCTGCTGCTGCAAGCTGCTGTGCAGCGCTGTCAGCATGAAAAGCCCACTCCTCCCCTCCCCTCACCTCACCTGTGTGACAGCGGCTGGGTACATATCAGAGGAGGGGGCGGAGCTGCACGGCCGGAATGGGCGGAGCTAAATGGGACAGAAGGGGCGGAGCTACACGGACCAGGCTGCTGTACTGAGGGAGACAGTGGCTTAGGTAAGTGGAGGGTGAGAGAGAAATGTATGTGTGTGTGTATGGTGGGTGTGTGTATATGGTGCGTGTGTGTGTGTGTATGTGTGTCTATATGTGTGAATTGTGGGTGTGTGCGTGCTTTATGGACGCTACTACTGGGGGGCCATTACGTATAATGACGCTACTACTGGGGGGCCATTATGTATAATGACGCTACTACTGGGGGGCCATTACGTATAATGACGCTACTACTGGGGGGCCATTACGTATAATGATGCTACTACTGGGGGGGCATTACATGTAAGGACGCTACTGCTACTGGGGGGGGGCATTACGTATAAGGACGCTACTACTACAGGGGGGCATTACGTATAACGACACTACTACTTGGTGGGCCATTACGTGTAAGGACATTATTACTACTGGGGGGGCATTATGTATACGGACGGTACTACTACTGGGGGCACATTACGTATAAGGAAGCTACTACTACTGGGGGGGCATTACGTATAAGGATGCTACTACTGGGGCACATTACGTATAAGTAAGCTACTACTACTGGGGGGGGGGGCATTACGTATAAGGATGCTACTACTGGGGCACATTACGTATAAGGAAGCTAGTACGACTGGGGGGGCATTATGTATAAGGATGGTACTACTACTGGGGGCGCATTACGTATAAGGACGCTACTACTACTAGGGGGGAATTACGTATAAGGACGCTTCTACTACTGGGAGTGCACTACGTATAAGGACGCTACTACTCCTGGGGGGGCATTATGTATAAGGATGCTACTACTACTGGGAGGGCATTATGTATAAGGATGCTACTACTACTGGGGGGGCATTATGTATAAGGATGCTACTACTACTACTACTACTACTACTGGGGGTGCACTAAGTATAAGGATGCTACTACTACTGTGGGTGCATTATGTATAAGGACGCTACTACTACTGGGGGGGCATTATGTATAAGGATGCTACTACTACTGGGGGGGCATTATGTATAAGGATGCTACTACTACTGGGGGGGCATTATGTATAAGGATGCTACTACTACTGGGGGGGCATTATGTATAAGGACGCTACTACTACTGGGGGGGCATTATGTATAAGGATGCTATTACTAGAGATGAGCGGGTTCGGTTCCTCGGAATCCGAACCCGCCCGAACTTCAGTTTTTTTTACACGGGGCCGAGCGACTCGGATCTTCCCGCCTTGCTCGGTTAACCCGAGCGCGCCCGAACGTCATCATCCCGCTGTCGGATTCTCGCGAGGCTCGGATTCTATCGCGAGACTCGGATTCTATATAAGGAGCCGCGCGTCGCCGCCATTTTCACACGTGCATTGAGATTGATAGGGAGAGGACGTGGCTGGCGTCCTCTCCGTTTAGAGTGACTAGTACTAGAGAGAGACACAAATTTTGGGGAGCATATAGGAGGAGTACTACTTGCTGTTGATAGTGTGACCAGTGACCAGTGCCACCAGTTTAATTAATCCGTTCTCTGCCTGAAAAAAAACGATACACAGTGTGACACAGTCACACATACCATATCTGTGCTCAGCCCAGTGTGCTGCATCATATACTGTATATCATTATCTGACTGCTGAGTGCTCACTGCTCACACAGCTTAATTGTGGGGGAGACTGGGGAGCAGTTATAGCAGGAGTACATATTTTAAGTACAGTGCACACTTTTGCTGCCAGAGTGCCACTGCCAGTGTGACTGACCAGTGACCACTGACCACCAGTATTGTGATTGTCTGCTGACCACCAGTATATTGTGATTGTCTGCCTGAAAAAGTTAAACACTCGTCGTGTGGTGTTTTTATAAACGCATTCTGCAGACAGTGTCCAGCAGGTCCGTCATTACATAATATATACCTGTCCGGCTGCAGTACAAGTGTGATATATATATATATTTAAATTTTATCTCATTATCATCCAGTCTATATTAGCAGCAGACACAGTACGGTAGTCCACGGCTGTAGCTACCTCTGTGTCGGCAGTCGCTCGTCCATCCATAATTGTATACCACCTACCCGTGGTTTATTTTTTTTTCTATCTTCTTGATACTAGTAGCTTACTTTAGGAGTCTGCAGTGCTGACAGACAGTGTCCAGCAGGTCCCTCATTACATAATATATACCTGTCCGGCTGCAGTACTAGTGTGATATATATATATATTTTAATTTTATCTCATTATCATCCAGTCTATATTAGCAGCAGACACAGTACGGTAGTCCACGGCTGTAGCTACCTCTGTGTCGGCAGTCGCTCGTCCATCCATAATTGTATACCACCTACCCGTGGTTTATTTTTTTTTTCTATCTTCTTGATACTAGTAGCTTACTTTAGGAGTCTGCAGTGCTGACAGACAGTGTCCAGCAGGTCCGTCATTACATAATATATACCTGTCCGGCTGCAGTACTAGTGTGATATATATATATATATTAATTTTATCTCATTACCATCCAGTCTATATTAGCAGCAGACACAGTACGGTAGTCCACGGCTGTAGCTACCTCTGTGTCGGCAGTCGCTCGTCCATCCATAATTGTATACCACCTACCCGTGTTTTTTTTTTTCTATCTTCTTGATACTAGTAGCTTACTTTAGGAGTCTGCAGTGCTGAGTCTGACAGACAGTGTCCAGCAGGTCCGTCATTACATAATATATACCTGTCCGGCTGCAGTACTAGTGTGATATATATATATATATTAATTTGATCTCATTATCATCCAGTCTATATTAGCAGCAGACACAGTACGGTAGTCCACGGCTGTAGCTACCTCTGTGTCGGCAGTCGCTCGTCCATCCATAAGTATACTAGTATCCATCCATCTCCATTGTTTACCTGAGGTGCCTTTTAGTTGTGCCTATTAAAATATGGAGAACAAAAATGTTGAGGTTCCAAAATTAGGGAAAGATCAAGATCGACTTCCACCTCGTGCTGAAGCTGCTGCCACTAGTCATGGCCGAGACGATGAAATGCCAGCAACGTCGTCTGCCAAGGCCGATGCCCAATGTCATAGTACAGAGCATGTCAAATCCAAAACACCAAATATCAGTAAAAAAAGGACTCAAAAATCTAAAATAAAATTGTCGGAGGAGAAGCGTAAACTTGCCAATATGCCATTTTTTCCACACGGAGTGGCAAGGAACGGCTGAGGCCCTGGCCTATGTTCATGGCTAGTGGTTCAGCTTCACATGAGGATGGAAGCACTCAGCCTCTCGCTAGAAAAATGAAAAGACTCAAGCTGGCAAAAGCACCGCAAAGAACTGTGCGTTCTTCGAAATCCCAAATCCACAAGGAGAGTCCAATTGTGTCGGTTGCGATGCCTGACCTTCCCAACACTGGACGTGAAGAGCATGCGCCTTCCACCATTTGCACGCCCCCTGCAAGTGCTGGAAGGAGCACCCGCAGTCCAGTTCCTGATAGTCAGATTGAAGATGTCAGTGTTGAAGTACACCAGGATGAGGAGGATATGGGTGTTGCTGGCGCTGGGGAGGAAATTGACAAGGAGGATTCTGATGGTGAGGTGGTTTGTTTAAGTCAGGCACCCGGGGAGACACCTGTTGTCCGTGGGAGGAATATGGCCGTTGACATGCCTGGTGAAAATACCCAAAAAATCAGCTCTTCGGTGTGGAAGTATTTCAACAGAAATGCGGACAACATTTGTCAAGCCGTGTGTTGCCTTTGTCAAGCTGTAATAAGTAGGGGTAAGGACGTTAACCACCTCGGAACATCCTCCCTTATACGTCACCTGCAACGCATTCATAATAAGTCAGTGACAAGTTCAAAAACTTTGGGCGACAGCGGAAGCAGTCCACTGACCAGTAAATCCCTTCCTCTTGTAACCAAGCTCACGCAAACCACCCCACCAACTCCCTCAGTGTCAATTTCCTCCTTCCCCAGGAATGCCAATAGTCCTGCAGGCCATGTCACTGGCAATTCTGACGAGTCCTCTCCTGCCTGGGATTCCTCCGATGCATCCTTGCGTGTAACGCCTACTGCTGTTGGCGCTGCTGTTGTTGCTGCTGGGAGTCGATGGTCATCCCAGAGGGGAAGTCGTAAGCCCACTTTTACTACTTCCACCAAGCAATTGACTGTCCAACAGTCCTTTGCGAGGAAGATGAAATATCACAGCAGTCATCCTGTTGCAAAGCGGATAACTGAGGCCTTGACAACTATGTTGGTGTTAGACGTGCGTCCGGTATCCGCCGTTAGTTCACAGGGAACTAGACAATTTCTTGAGGTAGTGTGCCCCCGTTACCAAATACCATCTAGGTTCCACATCTCTAGGCAGGCGATACCGAGAATGTACACGGACGTCAGAAAAAGACTCACCAGTGTCCTAAAAAATGCAGTTGTACCCAATGTCCACTTAACCACGGACATGTGGACAAGTGGAGCAGGGCAGGGTCAGGACTATATGACTGTGACAGCCCACTGGGTAGATGTATGGACTCCCGCCGCAAGAACAGCAGCGGCGGCACCAGTAGCAGCATCTCGCAAACGCCATCTCTTTCCTAGGCAGGCTACGCTTTGTATCACCGGTTTCCAGAATACGCACACAGCTGAAAACCTCTTACGGCAACTGAGGAAGATCATCGCGGAATGGCTTACCCCAATTGGACTCTCCTGTGGATTTGTGGCATCGGACAACGCCAGCAATATTGTGTGTGCATTAAATATGGTCAAATTCCAGCACGTCCCATGTTTTGCACATACATTGAATTTGGTGGTGCAGAGTTTTTTAAAAAACGAGAGGGGCGTGCAAGAGATGCTGTCGGTGGCCAGAAGAATTGCGGGACACTTTCGGCGTACAGGCACCACGTACAGAAGACTGGAGCAACACCAAAAACGCCTGAACCTGCCCTGCCATCATCTGAAGCAAAAAGTGGTAACGAGGTGGAATTCAACCCTATATATGCTTCAGAGGTTGGAGGAGCAGCAAAAGGCCATTCAAGCCTATACAATTGAGCACGATATAGGAGGTGGAATGCACCTGTCTCAAGCGCAGTGGAGAATGATTTCAACGTTGTGCAAGGTTCTGCTGCCCTTTGAACTTGCCACACGTGAAGTCAGTTCAGACACTGCCAGCCTGAGTCAGGTCATTCCCCTCATCAGGCTTTTGCAGAAGAAGCTGGAGACATTGAAGGAGGAGCTAACACGGAGCGATTCCGCTAGGCATGTGGGACTTGTGGATGGAGCCCTTAATTCGCTTAACAAGGATTCACGGGTGGTCAATCTGTTGAAATCAGATCACTACATTTTGGCCACCGTGCTCGATCCTAGATTTAAAACCTACCTTGGATCTCTCTTTCCGGCAGACACAAGTCTGCTGGGGTTCAAAGACCTGCTGGTGAGAAAATTGTCAAGTCAAGCGGAACGCGACCTGTCAACATCTCCTCCTTCACATTCTCCCGCAACTGGGGGTGCGAGGAAAAGGCTCAGAATTCCGAGCCCACCCGCTGGCGGTGATGCAGGGCAGTCTGGAGCGACTGCTGATGCTGACATCTGGTCCGGACTGAAGGACCTGACAACGATTACGGACATGTTGTCTACTGTCACTGCATATGATTCTCTCCCCATTGAAAGAATGGTGGAGGATTATATGAGTGACCGCATCCAAGTAGGCACGTCAGACAGTCCGTACTTATACTGGCAGGAAAAAGAGGCAATTTGGAGGCCCTTGCACAAACTGGCTTTATTCTACCTAAGTTGCCCTCCCACAAGTGTGTACTCCGAAAGAGTGTTTAGTGCCGCCGCTCACCTTGTCAGCAATCGGCATACGAGGTTACTTCCAGAAAATGTGGAGAAGATGATGTTCATTAAAATGAATTATAATCAATTCCTCCGTGGAGACATTGACCAGCAGCAATTGCCTCCACAAAGTACACAGGGAGCTGAGATGGTGGATTCCAGTGGGGACGAATTGATAATCTGTGAGGAGGGGGATGTACACGGTGATATATCGGAGGATGATGATGAGGTGGACATCTTGCCTCTGTAGAGCCAGTTTGTGCAAGGAGAGATTAATTGCTTCTTTTTTGGTGGGGGTCCAAACAAACCCGTCATTTCAGTCACAGTCGTGTGGCAGACCCTGTCACTGAAATGATGGGTTGGTTAAAGTGTGCATGTCCTGTTTATACAACATAAGGGTGGGTGGGAGGGCCCAAGGACAATTCCATCTTGCACCTCTTTTTTCTTTAATTTTTCTTTGCGTCATGTGCTGTTTGGGGAGTATTTTTTTGAAGGGCCATCCTGCGTGACACTGCAGTGCCACTCCTAGATGGGCCAGGTGTTTGTGTCGGCCACTAGGGTCGCTTATCTTACTCACACAGCTACCTCATTGCGCCTCTTTTTTTCTTTGCGTCATGTGCTGTTTGGGGAGTGTTTTTTGGAAGGGCCATCCTGCGTGACACTGCAGTGCCATTCCTAGATGGGCCAGGTGTTTGTGTCGGCCACTAGGGTCGCTTATCTTACTCACACAGCTACTGTACCTCATTGCGCCTCTTTTTTTCTTTGCGTCATGTGCTGTTTGGGGAGTGTTTTTTGGAAGGGCCATCCTGCGTGACACTGCAGTGCCACTCCTAGATGGGCCAGGTGTTTGTGTCGGCCACTAGGGTCGCTTAGCTTACTCACACAGCTACCTCATTGCGCCTCTTTTTTTCTTTGCGTCATGTGCTGTTTGGGGAGTGTTTTTTGGAAGGGCCATCCTGCGTGACACTGCAGTGCCACTCCTAGATGGGCCAGGTGTTTGTGTCGGCCACTAGGGTCGCTTATCTTACTCACACAGCTACCTCATTGCGCCTCTTTTTTTCTTTGCGTCATGTGCTGTTTGGGGAGTGTTTTTTGGAAGGGCCATCCTGCGTGACACTGCAGTGCCACTCCTAGATGGGCCAGGTGTTTGTGTCGGCCACTAGGGTCGCTTATCTTACTCACACAGCTACCTCATTGCGCCTCTTTTTTTCTTTGCATCATGTGCTGTTTGGGGAGTGTTTTTTGGAAGGGCCATCCTGCGTGACACTGCAGTGCCACTCCTAGATGGGCCAGGTGTTTGTGTCGGCCACTAGGGTCGCTTATCTTACTCACACAGCTACCTCATTGCGCCCCTTTTTTTCTTTGCGTCATGTGCTGTGTGGGGAGTGTTTTTTGGAAGGGCCATCCTGCGTGACACTGCAGTGCCACTCCTAGATGGGCCAGGTGTTTGTGTCGGCCACAAGGGTCGCTTAGCTTACTCACACAGCTACCTCATTGCGCCTCTTTTTTTCTTTGCATCATGTGCTGTTTGGGGAGTGTTTTTTGGAAGGGCCATCCTGCGTGACACTGCAGTGCCACTCCTAGATGGGCCAGGTGTTTGTGTCGGCCACTAGGGTCGCTTATCTTACTCACACAGCTACCTCATTGCGCCTCTTTTTTTCTTTGCGTCATGTGCTGTTTGGGGAGTGTTTTTTGGAAGGGCCATCCTGCGTGACACTGCAGTGCCACTACTAAATGGGCCAGGTGTTTGTGTCGGCCACTAGGGTCGCTTAGCTTACTCACACAGCTACCTCATTGCACCTCTTTTTTTCTTTGCGTCATGTGCTGTTTGGGGAGTGTTTTTTGGAAGGGCCATCCTGCGTGACACTGCAGTGCCACTCCTAGATGGGCCAGGTGTTTGTGTCGGCCACTAGGGTCGCTTATCTTACTCACACAGCTACCTCATTGCGCCTCTTTTTTTCTTTGCGTCATGTGCTGTTTGGGGAGTGTTTTTTGGAAGGGCCATCCTGCGTGACACTGCAGTGCCACTCCTAGATGGGCCAAGTGTTTGTGTCGGCCACTAGGGTCGCTTATCTTACTCACACAGCTACCTCATTGCGCCTCTTTTTTTCTTTGCGTCATGTGCTGTTTGGGGAGTGTTTTTTGGAAGGGCCATCCAGCGTGACACTGCAGTGCCACTCCTAGATGGGCCAGGTGTTTGTGTCGGCCACTAGGGTCGCTTATCTTACTCACACAGCTACCTCATTGCGCCTCTTTTTTTCTTTGCGTCATGTGCTGTTTGGGGAGTGTTTTTTGGAAGGGCCATCCTGCGTGACACTGCAGTGCCACTCCTAGATGGGCCAGGTGTTTGTGTCGGCCACTAGGGTCGCTTAGCTTACTCACACAGCTACCTCATTGCGCCTCTTTTTTTCTTTGCGTCATGTGCTGTTTGGGGAGTGTTTTTTGGAAGGGCCATCCTGCGTGACACTGCAGTGCCACTCCTAGATGGGCCAGGTGTTTGTGTCGGCCACTAGGGTCGCTTAGCTTACTCACACAGCTACCTCATTGCGCCTCTTTTTTTCTTTGCGTCATGTGCTGTTTGGGGAGTGTTTTTTGGAAGGGCCATCCTGCGTGACACTGCAGTGCCACTCCTAGATGGGCCAGGTGTTTGTGTCGGCCACTAGGGTCGCTTATCTTACTCACACAGCTACCTCATTGCGCCTCTTTTTTTCTTTGCGTCATGTGCTGTTTGGGGAGTGTTTTTTGGAAGGGCCATCCTGCGTGACACTGCAGTGCCACTCCTAGATGGGCCAGGTGTTTGTGTCGGCCACTAGGGTCGCTTAGCTTAGTCATCCAGCGACCTCGGTGCAAATTTTAGGACTAAAAATAATATTGTGAGGTGTGAGGTGTTCAGAATAGACTGAAAATGAGTGGAAATTATGGTTTATGAGGTTAATAATACTTTGGGATCAAAATGACCCCCAAATTCTATGATTTAAGCTGTTTTTTAGTGTTTTTTGAAAAAAACACCCGAATCCAAAACACACCCGAATCCGACAAAAAAAATTCGGTGAGGTTTTGCCAAAACGCGGTCGAACCCAAAACACGGCCGCAGAACTGAACCCAAAACCAAAACACAAAACCCGAAAAATTTCAAGTGCACATCTCTAGCTATTACTACTGGGGTGCATTACATATAAGGATGCTATTACTACGGGTGGGGCATTACGTATAAGATGAATAAGATTGTGCTACATTGTGGCGTAATTTTAAATGGGGGTACTATTGTGTGGCCATGACCCTTACTTGTGAGACAACACCTTTTTTCACGGCGCGCGTCAAAGGAATATGGGAGGGTGCAAATTTATAGTTTGCAGGGGGGCACCGAACACCCTAGCACCGGCCCTGACCTGCAGTGCACAGTGTTTTGCCCAATTGCTAACTTTTTTTGGTTTGCTAACCAACCTGAATAACCCCCTATAATCATTCAAGGGTATAGTTATAAAAAATTATTTCCAGGGTACTAGTCAAACACTAAGGATCCCTGAATACATTGCGGCTGGGAACATTGGCATACCTCCCATCATGACCCTCTCCAGGAGGGACAGAATGCTCTGCCCCTGGACTTCCCTCTTAATTTAGGATTGCCATCACCTGTGCTAAAACACCTTTCCTATCCACTAACCTGTTCAACACAGGTGCAGACAATCATAATATCAGAACGCGATGCAACCCTAAAAAGTACAAAAAAGATGCAAGCACATGCGCAGATCGCTTCTGCCTGTCAATCAGTGTCAGCAGCAGGCAACCTTTATTTCTGCTTACAAGCAGAAATTGCGATGCGATCGCAATTTCTGCTTGATAAAGGGGGGGGGGGGGGGTAGGTGGTGGTCAGCATGCGTTCACGAGGACTGCAAATTCTGCTAATTAGCAGAATTTGCAATCCTTACTGAGGGAGTAATTCAGACCTGATCGTAGCAGCACATTTGTTAGCAGTTGGGCAAAACCATGGCCCTCATTCCGAGTCTTTCGCTCTGTATTTTTCATCGCATCGCAATGAAAATCCGCTTAGTACGCATGCGCAATATTAGCACTGCGACTGCGCCAAGTAATTTAACAATGAAGATAGTATTTTTACTCACGGCTTTTTCATCGCTCCGGCGATCGTAATGTGATTGACAGGAAATGGGTGTTACTGAGCGGAAACACGGCGTTTTATGGGCGTGTGGATGAAAACGCTACCGTTTCCGGAGAAAACGCAGGAGTGGCTGGAGAAACGGGGGAGTGTCTGAGCGAACGCTGGGTGTGTTTGTGACGTCAAACCAGGAACGACAAGCACTGAACTGATCGCACAGGCAGAGTAAGGTTGAAGTTACTCAGAAACTGCTAAGTAGTTTGTAATCGCAATATTGCGAATACATCGGTCGCAATTTTAAGAAGCTAAGATACACTCCCAGTAGGCGTAGGCTTAGCGTGTGTAACTCTGCTAAATTCGCCTTGCGACCGATCAACTCGGAATGAGGGCCCATGTTCACTGCAGGGTGGTCAGATATAACATACCAGGTGATTCATCACGCCCTACGGGCGCTCTTCACGACCTTGTGGCGTGCATTATTTGTATTATATGGAGTATTACCTCCAATCATAATTGTGTGAGTGGTTAAATATTGCACGGACAAAGGGCGTGCGATGGTTAAGGGGCCGTAGCCCCTTGCAACGGCGTGAACAGCGCATGCAGGACCTGATGAATCACCTAGTAGGTGCTGTGGTTGGGGGTGCGGGAGAGACACGAGTGGGGGAGGGGCGTTTGCAGGGGTACCGCGGGTGGGGGTGGGGCGGGTGCATGGGTGCTGCGGTTGGGGTCCAGAGCCACCACGGGTGGGGGAGGAGCGGTTGAAGGGGTGCCGCAGGTGGGGGAGGGGTGGGTGTGGTGGTGCCACGGGTGTGGGAGGGGCGGGTTTGGGGGCGCTGCAGGTGGGGGAGGGGGTCCAGAGCCACCGCAGGTGGTGGAGGGGGAGTGTGTGGGGGTGCTCCAGATGGGGCACGGAGGTACTCCGAGTAGGGGATGGGCGGGTAATGCTTCTCCTGCTTCTACTCCTGGAAGCAGCTAAGCTGCTGTCCTCCCTTTGGCAGTGGCTCTCCCAGAGACTCGCACAGCAGCCAAGCAGCCAGTCACTATTGTTAGCGCCGGTGTCCCAGCGCACCACATTACAGGAAAGAAGATGCACTCTATAAACTACAGCTCCCAGCAGGCCTTAGCGCCGGAATGCTTTGGCGCTAAGGGCTGCTGGGAGCTGTAGTTTATTTAGTGCGTATTCTTCCCAGTAATGCGGCGCATTGGGACACTGGTGCTAACAATAGTGACTGGCTCGTAGATCTGACTGACTGGCTGAATCAATGTAAAAGGTGAGAGTGCTGTGCAGTGTCAGTGACACTGCACACCCACTGCACTGCACAGCACTGTCACCTTTTACATTGATTCAGCGTCTAGACATTACCCTCTGCGATATCACCCTCTCTATCCGTTACATTAGCCATCTCAGGGCTTCCAGGCCGGCCAGGTGCTGTGTTGCGGAGTCAGGTCCTCTGGGGATCTGGGCGCGGCTGTTGTGGGGAGG
Source organism: Pseudophryne corroboree (assembly GCF_028390025.1). Taxonomy (NCBI): domain Eukaryota; kingdom Metazoa; phylum Chordata; class Amphibia; order Anura; family Myobatrachidae; genus Pseudophryne; species Pseudophryne corroboree. The sequence goes on along the minus strand of NC_086446.1, from coordinate 530,921,774 downwards.
CACTTCTGTGACATCACACGCAGAGGAGGCTTCGGGGCTCAGAGAGTATGAGGCGCAGGGAGGGCTATAAAAGCCTTCCGCTGCGCCGCTTTCATGCACATCTATGCCGGTGCATACACATCTATGCTTTTGTTCTACCTGCGCCGCGGCTAGGGAGTGGGGATTGTTGATGCCGGAGGGGGCAGGTGGACTGGCAGCAGGACATCGGATGCTGCAGTAAAAGGATTTTTTTCCCCTATCTACAGCGCAGAGACTTGCTGCAGATGTAGTGCCATACCCTCCAACTGTACCTTTTTGGCAGGTATAGTACCTTTTTTTATGGTCTGTACCAATTTTTGGCTCTCCAAACTTCCATTGAAAGTATAGGAAAAGGGGCGGGACCACACCACTTTACCCATGGCCACGCCCCCTTTTCAAATTTGTACAAATTTTTATGTGTAAATTGTTGGAGGGTATGTTGCTGCAGATGCAGTGGGCCTATTTTGGGGTGTGGACCTAGACCTGCAGCTCCATCAGCCCCATTGTTAATCCTGCTCTGGGAACACACAGCAGCCAAAGGGCAGAGCCTCCCATCGGATGTAACCTGTGTGGGAGGGCGTTTCTTGCCCAATCAGCTGTGGACTGAGTGTGATAGACCTGCTGCTAACCCAATGAGAGCTCCTAGCCACGCCCAGCATTAGCCACACGGTCACAGAGTGAAAGATATGGGCTATTATATAGGAGATGCAGAGAGAGTTAGATTTGGGTGGGGTGTGTTCAAACTGAAATCTAAATTGCAGTGTAAAAATAAAGCAGCCAGTATTTACTCTGGTGGTCATTCCGAGTTGTTCGCTCGCAAGCTGTTTTTTAGCAGATTTACTCACGCTAAGCCGCCGCCTACTGGGAGTGAATCTTAGCATCTTAAAATTGCGAACGACGTATTCGCAATATTGCGATTACACCTCTCTTAGCAGTTTCTGAGTAGCTCCAGACTTACTCGGCATCTGCGATCAGTTCAGTGCTTGTCGTTCCTGGTTTGACGCCACAAACACACCCAGCGTTCGCCCAGACACTCCTCCGTTTCTCCTGCCACTCCCGCGTTTTTCCCAGAAACGGTAGCGTTTTTTCACACACTCCCATAAAACGGCCAGTTTCCGCCCAGAAACACCCACTTCCTGTCAATCACATTACGATCACCAGAACGATGAAAAAGCCGTGAGTAAAATTCCTAACTGCATAGCAAATTTACTTGGCGCAGTCGCAGTGCGAACATTGCGCATGCGCACTAAGCGGAAAAACGCTGCGATGCGAAGAAATTTACTGAGCGAACAACTCGGAATGACCCCCTCTGTACAGAAACTGTCAGCGTCCGGAGTCTTACCGGTATGCTGGGGCTGTGGGGCAGGCTTCCTTGGCGATGTGCGGGCAGTGGCGGAGGTGGGCTGCTGCGCCATATCCGTGGGCAGCAGTAGCGGTGGCGAGGGGGTCCGCTCGTGGCGGCGGGACGCCGCTACAGCGGGTCGCTCTTGCTGAGCAGTTGCTAGGAGACCAGGGGCAGTGAGCAGTGTGGCTTTGCTAAAAGGTCTGCATTACTGGGCGCCGCCATGTTGGAGACCAAGTTTTAAGCATAGTTCCTGTTTCCTGTTTCTTCCAGCCAATCCAGGGGAAGCTCTCCCTATAAAAGGGGGCTGGTTTAGGACAGGGACGCCAGTGCTTCAAGTTACAACCCTGTTGTAGGTGCTTTAGAACAACAAAAGAAACTACTTGTTCAGCGCCTCAAACAAATCAATCATTTAAATAAAGCCAACAAATGAAGGTACAACAGGCTCCTGAGACACTGCGCTTGCCACACCACTATGTGAGATGGATTGGAAGACTATAGAACAAGAAAAGTGGCTGCGCTGTGTGTCAGCAGCTATATAAAATAGAGAGCACAACGTATAAAATGTAAAGAATTTATTCTCTTAATCAAATATAGTTATAAAACATGTAGGTTAATAATACACCTATATCTGTCTCAGGTGATATAAAGGTTCAGCCGTGTGATAAAATTGCTATCCAATATATTAGATCCTAATTGTGCAATAGGGAGGGAACAGGAGAATTTGTAGATGTAGTTCCAGATAAATATAAACGTATACTACCTCTCCGGCAAGGGCTGGTATAAACTTGGCCGGGCGTCCCCGGCTAGTGAGTCCTGAGTTGCCCGATGTTCTGCACAGAGGAGAGGAGTGTTGCGGTGCCCAGTGCCGAGCACCTCCCAATAGAAAGTGATGTATAATCGTCTCCTGTACTCCTGATCGCCAGCCGGCGATGGAGCAAGCTGCTGAGATGCACAATGTGATTGTACAGCGGAGCGGAAAGGTGGGTATCCCAAAGCTGAGTACCTGCCGCCAGGAGGAAATGTGCGGTCGTCTCCTGTTCTCGTGATCGCTGGCTGGCGGTGATAGCAAGCTGCTGTCGGAGAGTCAAAGGCGGTTTACTTTATCAAGGTGATAAAGTCACGTGATCGTGACGAAACGCATCAGAACCCCGCCTTCCATACACCTGGTCCAGGTGAATCAATCCTGTGCAATCCACACAGCTTCTCTTCCATCCAGCTGACCGGCTGACTGCGGCAAGAAACCGCCTTTGACTCTCCGACAGCAGCTTGCTATCACCGCCAGCCAGCGATCACGAGAACAGGAGACGACCGCACATTTCCTCATGGCGGCAGGTACTCAGCTTTGGGATACCCACCTTTCCGCTCATCTGTACAATCACATTGTGCATCTCAGCAGCTTGCTTCATCGCCGGCTGGCGATCAGGAGTACAGGAGACGATTATACATCACTTTCTATTGGGAGGTGCTCGGCACTGGGCACCGCAACACTCCTCTCCTCTGTGCAGAACATCGGGCAACGCAGGACTCACTAGCCGGGGACGCCCGGCCAAGTTTATACCAGCCCTTGCCGGAGAGGTAGTATACGTTTATATTTATCTGGAACTACATCTACAAATTCTCCTGTTCCCTCCCTATTGCACAATTAGGATCTAATATATTGGATAGCCATTTTATCACACGGCTGAACCTTTATATCAAATGAGACAGATATAGGTGTATTATTAACCTACATGTTTTATAACTATATTTGATTAAGAGAATAAATTCTTTACATTTTATACGTTGTGCTCTCTATTTTGTAGGTGCTTTAGCCTGTGCTCCCAGGATTCCTGCTATATTCTGGTTCCTCCTGATCCTGCTTGGTCGGTTCTCTGTTGCTGCTGCAGCCCTGCCGTTTCTAGCCTGCTACTGCCTGTGGAGACGCTCCTGGAAAACCCGGTCCAGTAAGACTCTTTGGGCACAGTCGTCCCTCGGGTCTTCTGCCTTGTCTTTCAAGCCACACTCCACAGATCTCCTTCACCAGCCACGCCTTTGTACCACCGACCACAGCCTGCAGATTATTATCTTCAGCTTCGTATTCCAAACCACAATCCACAGTCCTGGTCTCCAGCCACGTCTTCAACCACCATCCACAGTTCCACAGTTCATCATCTACAGTCTGGTCTTTCAAACCACAGTCCACAGTTCTTCGCCTCCAGCCACGTCTTTAACCACTATCCACAGTTCCGCAGTTCATTAATCACAACCTTGTCTTTCAAGCCACAACCCGCTGTTCTTTATCCGCAATTACGTTCCTTAACCATCGTGCTCCAGCCTCAGTTCTCTACCTCAGCCCTGTACATAATAAATACTTTCTATTGACTCTCAAACCCCACCTACGTTCTTCATTGCTCTGTGTCCCATACGAAGGAACTATATCCAACCCCCTCATCTTGTTCATCCACAGCCTGCTACCTCCTCGGGCAAATCTCAGCTGCTGGATCCTCAAACTTTGCTAGACGTGTCAGTAAGCACTGGCCAAATGGATTCGACGGGTGATCAGGCCTCAGGAGGGGATTCAACTGCAGATATCTGGTCTCGCTTAAGTAAGCAGGAGGCCACACAATCTCAAATTGTGCAGTTCATGCAGAGCATGTCCAAACGTCTCGATTCTCTCTGTGTTGCCATGATGGCCCCTCAAGTATCTACAGCTGCTCCCACATTAGCACTTCCGGTCCCTCTTCCTCCTCTATCACGGTTGCATTTGCCATCTCCCAGTAAATTCGATGGGAATCCAAAACAATGCCGGTGGTTTCTTAACCAGTGCGAAATCCAGTTCGAACTACAGTCGGCCAACTTCCCATCAGCACGAACCAAAGTAGCCTATATCATTTCTTTACTTACTGGGCAAGCGTTGGAATGGGCTTCACCTTTGTGGGAGAGGATGGATCCCATCTTATCTAACTATCCAGAATTTGTGGCCACCTTTCGAAGAATCTTCGACGAACTGGGCAGGACTTCTGCTGCCTCATTGGAGATCCTGTGCCTGCGTCAGGGCACGCGTATGGTCAGTCAGTACGTAATCCAGTTTCGCACCCTTTCCTCAGAACTGAACTGGAAGAAGGAGGCTCTCATTGCAGCTTTCTGGAGCGGTCTCTCCGAAAAGATCAAAGATGACCTCGCAACTCAGGACGTACCTGATAAGTTGGATAAACTAATTTCTTTATGCAGTAAGTTAGACCTGAGGTACAGAGAACGCTGTATGGAGAGGTTGCGGTCAGATCGCCCTAAGCCTAGAGTTGTTCTTCCACCAACACCATCATCACCAACTGCGGAGGAACCCATGCAGATTAATCGCTCCCACCTCTCCAATGAAGAACGTCAGAGACGGCGACAAGGGAACCTCTGCCTGTATTGTGGTGCATCTGATCACTTTGTTAAAACTTGCAATCTACGTCCGGGAAACGCCCGCTCCTAGTTTGTGCTGGAGAGGTCAAGCTAGGAGAATTCTCAGAATTACATACCAAGAAAGAGTCTGTCTTGTTAACCCAATTGGAGCTCCCTTCTTCTTCTCTTCTCATCCCTGCATCCCTGTGACTCCGGAGCCGCCAAAAGCTTCATTACGTCAGCCCTGGTCAAACGATCTGGAATACAAACGGTTCCTTTGGATCGTACCATTTCTGTTACCGCGGTGGATGGAAGTTATATCCCTGAGGGTATTATATCCTGTCGTACTATTCCTCTCAAGATGAGGGTCGGCTTTCTCCATTCAGAAAAATTCTCTTTCCTTGTAATTCCTAAAGCCTCTCATGAACTAATCCTAGGGTTTCCATGGTTAATCAGACACAATCCCCACATAGATTGGCAAACTATGGATGTTCTCTCTTGGGGAAAAGACTGCTTTCAGAACTGTTTACCTTCAGTTAGACCTCTCTGTTCTTCCAGCCCTTCCAGCCTTCCTGTGGAGTACCAAGCTTTTCAAGATGTTTTCAGTAAGCATGGGGCGGACACTTTGCCTCCGCATCGTACTTGGGATTGTCCCATTGAGCTAGTACACGGTAAGACTCCTCCCCGAGGTCGAATTTACCCTCTCTCACTTCCCGAGACACAGCTCATGTATATCTGGGAGAACTTGGAGAAAGGGTTCATCAGGTCTTCTACATCGCCGGACGGAGCGGGGTTTTTCTTCGTCAAAAAGAAGGATGGGGGGTTGCGGCCCTGTATTGACTACAGAGGTCTCAATGACATAACAGTTAAGAACAGATATCCGTTACCTCTGATTCCAGAACTGTTCGACCGTGTTAAAGGAGCTACTATATTTACTAGAGATGTGCACCGGACATTTTTCGGGTTTTGGTTTTGGATTCGGTTCCGCGCCGTGTTTTGGATTCGGACGCGTTTTGGCAAAACCACCCTGAATATTTTTTGTCGGATTCGGGTGTGTTTTGGATTCGGGTGTTTTTTTCAAAAACCCCTCAAAAACAGCTTAAATCATAGAATTTGGGGGTCATTTTGATCCCATAGTATTATTAACCTCAATAACCATAATTTCCACTCATTTCCAGTCTATTCTGAACACCGCACACCTCACAATATTATTTTTAATCCTAAAATTTGCACCGAGGTCGCTGGATGACTAAGCTAAGCGACCCAAGTGGCCGGCACAAACACCTGGCCCATCTAGGAGTGGCACTGCAGTGTCAGACAGAATGGCACTTAAAAAAATAGTCCCCAAACAGCACATGATGCAAAGAAAAAAAGAGGTGCACCAAGGTCGCTGGATGGCTAAGCTAAGGGACCCAAGTGGCCGACTCAAACACCTGGCCCATCTAGGAGTGGCACTGCAGTGTCAGACAGGATGGCACTTAAAAAAATAGTCCCCAAACAGCACATGATGCAAAGAAAAAAAGAGGTGCACCAAGGTCGCTGGATGGCTAAGCTAAGCAACCCAAGTGGCCGGCACAAACACCTGGCCCATCTAGGAGTGGCACTGCAGTGTCAGACAGGATGGCACTTAAAAAAATAGTCCCCAAACAGCACATGATGCAAAGAAAAAAAGAGGTGCACCAAGGTCGCTGGATGACTAAGCTAAGCGACCCAAGTGGTCGGCCTCCCTCCACATTTTTGTTCTCCATCTTTTAATGTGTGGAATTATATGCCAGTAATATATCAATAGCAATGGCCTACTGTACTGTACTGCTATATATATATATATATATATATATATATATATATATATACTGGTGGTCAGCAAAATTCTGCACTGTCCTCCTACTATATACTGCGCACAACTACAATGCAGCACATATATGGATAGTATACTTGACGACACAGAGGTAGAGCAATGGACTACTGTACCGTACTGCTATATATATACTGGTGGTCAGCAAAATTCTGCACTGTCCTCCTACTATATACTGCGCACAACTACAATGCAGCACAGATATGGATAGTATACTTGACGACACAGAGGTAGAGCAATGGACAACTGTACCGTACTGCTATATATATACTGGTGGTCAGCAAAATTCTGCACTGTCCTCCTACTATATACTGCGCACAACTACAATGCAGCACTTGACGACACAGAGGTAGAGCAATGGACTACTGTACTGTACTGCTATATATATATTCTGGTGGTCAGCAAAATTCTGCACTGTCCTCCTACTATATACTGCGCACAACTATAATGCAGCACAGATATGGATAGTATACTTGACGACACAGAGGTAGAGCAATGGACTAATGTACCGTACTGCTATATATATATATATACTGGTGGTCAGCAAAATTCTGCACTGTCCTCCTACAATGCAGCACAGATATGGAGCGTTTTCAGGCAGAGAACGTAGATAGTTGCAGCAGCACACTGAGCACAGATATTTGCAGCACACTGAGCACAGATATTTGCAGCACACTGAACAGTGAACACAGAAACTGAGAAAACGCAGCCACATCCTCTCGCTATCATCTACAAAGCACGAGTGAAAATGGCGTCGACGAGCCGCTCCTTATATAGAATACGACTCTCACGAGAATCCGACAGTGGGATGATGATGTTCGGGGGCGTTCTGGTTAACCGAGCAAGGCGGGAAGATCCGAGGTTGCCTCGGAACCGTGTAAAATGGGTGAAGTTTGGGGTGGTTCGGATCTCGAGGAACCGAACCCGCTCATCTCTAATATTTACTAAGCTGGACTTACGAGGGTCCTACAATCTTATACGTATTCACCCAGGGGATAAATGAAAGACGGCATTTAGTACCCGCGATGGCCATTACGAATACCTGATTATGCCTTTTGGCTTATGTAACGCCCCAGCTGTTTTTCAAGAGTTTGTCAATGAAATCTTCAGAGACCCAGGGCCGGAGCTTCCACTAGGCAGCTTTAGGCAGCTGCCTAGGGGCGCCGGGACCTGAGGGGGCGGCCTGCTACAGCTGCCCTACCTTTTACAGCCACTGCAATCCCCCAGAATGCGTATCTTACAGTAGCCGTGACTGCTAAGCTCCCGTATTGCAGCCTCCAGTTCCACCTCCACCCGGCACACGCAGTAACTGTGACAGCTCCTGGAGTCCTGGCTGGGGGTGACATGGAGCACTGCTCTTCATTCCAGGCTCTTTCACAGACTACTCAGTTTCAACTCTGCACTGCAGCCTGCAGGTAAGGTGGCTGCACAGTGCATTCTCTGCATTGATAAGGAAAGAGGGCGAGAGCAGCGGTGTGGTGAGGGGGTGGGGGGAGCAGGCATGCACACAGTCTGGGGGGATGAGCAGCAGCATGCACACAGATTTTGGGGGGTTAGAACAGCAGACATTTACCAGAGTAGGGGGGAGGGGGTGAGAGCAACATGCCTTTCATCTGAAGGGTGGGTAGGGAGAAGGGGATGTAGTATGGTATGCCGGCGGCCGGGCTCCCAGCGACCAGCATACCGGCGCCGGGAGCCTGACCGCTGGCATACCGACAGCGTGGCAAGCGCAAATGAGCCCCTTGCGGGCTCGCTGCGCTCGCCACCAGGCTATTTATTCTCCCTCCAGGGGGGTCGTGGACCCCCACGAGAGAGAATATGCGTCGGTAGGCCGGGTGTCGGGATTCCGGCGCCGGTATACTGTGCGCCGGGATCCCGACATTCGGCAACCAGAAGACCACCCGGGGGAAGGGGCAGAAGGCAGAAGTTTTGCCTAGGGTGCCGAGAAACCTTGCACCGGCCCTGCAGAGACCTCCTCTATGACTGCTTGGTAGTGTATCTGGATGACATCCTCATTTTTTCTAGGGACCTGAAGACCCATCGGGAACAAGTCAAAGAAGTGCTAACTCGTTTACAAAGGAATCAGTTATTCTGTAAGTTAGAGAAGTGCACCTTTGAAGTACTCACGATTCCATTCCTCGGTTACATTCTTTCAGGGCAGAGGTTACAGATGGATCCCGCTAAAGTCCAGGCGATTCAGGATTGGGCGCTTCCAGCTACCCTTAAAGGAATTCAACGTTTCCTGGGGTTCGCTAACTTCTACCGAAGATTCATTCAAAATGATTCTTCTGTCATAGCTCAGAGAGTATGAGGCGCAGGGAGGGCTATAAAAGCCTTCCGCTGCGCCGCTTTCATGCACATCTATGCCGGTGCATACACATCTATGCTTTTGTTCTACCTGCGCCGCGGCTAAGGAGTGGGGATTGTTGATGCCGGAGGGGGCAGGTGGACTGGCAGCAGGACATCGGATGCTGCAGTAAAAGGATTTTTTCCCCCTATCTACAGCGCAGAGACTTGCTGCAGATGCAGTGGCATACCCTCCAGCTGGACCTTTTTGGCAGGTACAGTACCTTTTTTTATGGTCTGTACCAATTTTTGGCTCTCCAAACTTCCATTGAAAGTATAGGAAAAGGGGCGGGACCACACCACTTTACCCATGGCCACGCCCCCTTTTCAAATTTGTACAAATTTTTATGTGTAAATTGTTGGAGGGTATGTTGCTGCAGATGCAGTGGGCCTATTTTGGGGTGTGGACCTAGACCTGCAGCTCCATCAGCCCCATTGTTAATCCTGCTCTGGGAACACACAGCAGCCAAAGGGCAGAGCCTCCCATCGGATGTAACCTGTGTGGGAGGGCGTTTCTTGCCCAATCAGCTGTGGACTGAGTGTGATAGACCTGCTGCTAACCCAATGAGAGCTCCTAGCCACGCCCAGCATTAGCCACACAGTCACAGAGTGAAAGATATGGGCTATTACAGATGTGTCCACTTACATCTTTGCTTTTTTACCAATTTGGCACAACATACAAAACACGGCTAAGCTGTTTTTCACGAGTAGCGAGTGGATGAATTTTAAAATTTTTGTTTGCCATAATAAAATATGTATAAAGTAACATATTAAAGAAGCAAAGTAAGAAAAATCACAAGGCATGGCTAAATCTCTGAGTCTATGGCATGCAAAACCATGCCATACATGGCGGGATATAGCAAAGATGTATGTGGACACATCTGTATATAGGAGATGCAGAGAGAGTTAGATTTGGGTGGGGTGTGTTCAAACTGAAATCTAAATTGCAGTGTAAAAATAAAGCAGCCAGTATTTACTCTGTAGAGAAACTGTCAGCGTCCGGAGTCTTACCGGTATGCTGGGGCTGTGGGGCAGGCTTCCTTGGCGATGTGCGGGCAGTGGCGGAGGTGGGCTGCTGCACCATATCCGTGGGCAGCAGTAGCGGTGGCGAGGGGGTCCGCTCGTGGCGGCGGGACGCCGCTACAGCGGGTCGCTCTTGCTGAGCAGTTGCTAGGAGACCAGGGGCAGTGAGCAGTGTGGCTTTGCTAAAAGGTCTGCATTACTGGGCGCCGCCATGTTGAAGACCAAGTTTTAAGCATAGTTCCTGTTTCCTGTTTCTTCCAGCCAATCCAGGGGAAGCTCTCCCTATAAAAGGGGGCTGGTTTAGGACAGGGACGCCAGTGCTTCAAGTTACAACCCTGTTGTAGGTGCTTTAGCCTGAGCTCCCAGGATTCCTGCTATATTCTGGTTCCTCCTGATCCTGCTTGGTCGGTTCTCTGTTGCTGCTGCAGCCCTGCCGTTTCTAGCCTGCTACTGCCTGTGGAGACGCTCCTGGAAAACCCGGTCCAGTAAGACTCTTTGGGCACAGTCGTCCCCCGGGTCTTCTGCCTTGTCTTTCAAGCCACACTCCACAGATCTCCTTCACCAGCCACGCCTTTGTACCACCGACCACAGCCTGTAGATTATTATCTTCAGCTTCGTATTCCAAACCACAGTCCACAGTCCTGGTCTCCAACCACGTCTTCAACCACCATCCACAGTTCCACAGTTCATCATCTACAGTCTCGTCTTTCAAACCACAGTCCACAGTTCTTCGCCTCCAGCCACGTCTTTAACCACTATCCACAGTTCCGCAGTTCATTAATCACAACCTTGTCTTTCAAGCCACAACCCGCAGTTCTTTATCCGCAATTACGTTCCTTAACCATCGTGCTCCAGCCTCAGTTCTCTACCTCAGCCCTGTACATAATAAATACTTTCTATTGACTCTCAAACCCCACCTATGTTCTTCATTGCTCTGTGTCCAATACGAAGGAACTATATCCAACCCCCTCATCTTGTTCATCCACAGCCTGCTACCTCCTCGGGCAAATCTCAGCTGCTGGATCCTCAAACTTTGCTAGACGTGTCAGTAAGCACTGGCCAAATGGATTCGATGGGTGATCAGGCCTCAGGAGGGGATTCAACTCCAGATATCTGGTCTCGCTTAAGTAAGCAGGAGGCCACACAATCTCAAATTGTGCAGTTCATGCAGAGTATGTCCAAACGTCTAGATTCTCCCTGTGTTGCCATGATGGCCCCTCAAGTATCTACAGCTGCTCCCACATTAGCACCTCCGGTCCCGCTTCCTCCTGTACCACGGTTGCATTTGCCATCTCCCAGTAAATTCGATAGGAATCCAAAACAATGCCGGTGGTTTCTTAACCAGTGCAAAATCCAGTTCGAACTACAGTCGGTCAACTTCCCATCAGCACGAACCAAAGTAGCCTATATAATTTCTTTACTTACTAGGCAAGCGTTGGAATGGGCTTCACCTTTGTGGGAGAGGATGGATCCCATCTTATCTAACTATCCAGAATTTGTGGCCACCTTTCGAAGAATCTTCGACGAACTGGGCAGGACTTCTGCCGCCTCATTGGAGATCCTGTGCCTAGGTCAGGGCACGCGTACGGTCAGTCAGTACGTGATCCAGTTTCGCACCCTTTCCTCTGAACTGGAACAAGGAGGCTCTCATTGCAGCTTTCTGGAGCGGTCTCTCCGAAAAGATCAAAGATGACCTCGCAACTCAGGACGTACCTGATAAGTTGGATAAACTAATTTCTTTATGCAATAAGTTAGACCTGAGGTACAGAGAACGCTGTATGGAGAGGTTGCGGTCAGATCGCCCTAAGCCTAGAGTTGTTCTTCCACCAACACCATCATCACCAACTGCGGAGGAACCCATGCAGATTAATCGCTCCCACCTCTCCAATGAAGAACGTCAGAGACGGCGACAAGGGAACCTCTGCTTGTATTGTGGTGCATCTGATCACTTTGTTAAAACTTGCAATCTACGTCCGGGAAACGCCCGCTCCTAGTTTGTGCTGGAGAGGTCAAGCTAGGAGTATTCTCAGAATTACATACCAAGAAAGAGTCTGTCTTGTTAACCCAATTGGAGCTCCCTTCTTCTTCTCTTCTCATCCCTGCATCCCTGTGACTCCGGAGCCGCCGAAAGCTTCATTACGTCAGCCCTGGTCAAACGATCTGGAATACAAACGGTTCCTTTGGATCGTACCATTTCTGTTACCGCGGTGGATGGAAGTTATATCCCTGAGGGTATTATATCCTGTCGTACTATTCCTCTCAAGATGAGGGTCGGCGTTCTCCATTCAGAAAAATTCTCTTTCCTTGTAATTCCTAAAGCCTCTCATGAACTAATCCTAGGGTTTCCATGGTTAATCAGACACAATCCCCACATAGATTGGCAAACTATGGATGTTCTCTCTTGGGGAAAAGACTGCTTTCAGAACTGTTTACCTTCAGTTAGACCTCTCTGTTCTTCCAGCCCTTCCAGCCTTCCTGTGGAGTACCAAGCTTTTCAAGATGTTTTCCAGTAAGCATGGGGCGGACACTTTGCCTCCGCATCGTACTTGGGATTGTCCCATTGAGCTAGTACACGGTAAGACTCCTCCCCGAGGTCGAATTACCCTCTCTCACTTCCCGAGACACAGCTCATGTATATCCGGGAGAACTTGGAGAAAGGGTTCATCAGGTCTTCTACATCGCCGGACGGAGCGGGGTTTTTCTTCGTCAAAAAGAAGGATGGGGGGTTGCGGCCCTGTATTGACTACAGAGGTCTCAATGACATAACAGTTAAGAACAGATATCCGTTACCTCTGATTCCAGAACTGTTCGACCGTGTTAAAGGAGCTACTATATTTACTAGAGATGTGCACCGGACATTTTTCGGGTTTTGGTTTTGGATTCGGTTCCGCGGCCGTGTTTTGGATTCGGACGCGTTTTGGCAAAACCTCCCTGAATATTTTTTGTCGGATTCGGGTGTGTTTTGGATTCGGGTGTTTTTTTCAAAAACCCCTCAAAAACAGCTTAAATCATAGAATTTGGGGGTCATTTTGATCCCATAGTATTATTAACCTCAATAACCATAATTTCCACTCATTTCCAGTCTATTCTGAACACCACACACCTCACAATATTATTTTTAATCCTAAAATTTGCACCGAGGTCGCTGGATGACTAAGCTAAGCGACCCAAGTGGCCGGCACAAACACCTGGCCCATCTAGGAGTGGCACTGCGGTGTCAGACAGAATGGCACTTAGAAAAATAGTCCCCAAACAGCACATGATGCAAAGAAAAAAAGAGGTGCACCAAGGTCGCTGGATGGCTAAGCTAAGGGACCCAAGTGGCCGGCTCAAACACCTGGCCCATCTAGGAGTGGCACTGCAGTGTCAGACAGGATGGCACTTAAAAAAATAGTCCCAAACAGCACATGATGCAAAGAAAAAAAGAGGTACACCAAGGTCGCTGGATGGCTAAGCTAAGCGACCCAAGTGGCCGGCACAAACACCTGGACCATCTAGGAGTGGCACTGCAGTGTCAGACAGGATGGCACTTAAAAAAATAGTCCCCAAACAGCACATGATGCAAAGAAAAAAAGAGGTGCACCAAGGTCGCTGGATGGCTAAGCTAAGCGACCCAAGTGGCCGGCCTCCCTCCACATTTTTGTTCTCCATCTTTTAATGTGTGGAATTATATGCCAGCAATATATCAATAGCAATGGCCTACTGTACTGTACTGCTATATATATATATATATATATACTGGTGGTCAGCAAAATTCTGCACTGTCCTCCTACTATATACTGCGCACAACTACAATGCAGCACAGATATGGATAGTATACTTGACGACACAGAGGTAGGAGCAATGGACTAATGTACCGTACTGCTATATACTGTATATATACTGGTGGTCAGCAAAATTCTGCACTGTCCTCCTACTATATACTGCGCACAACTACAATGCAGCACAGATATGGATAGTATACTTGACGACACAGAGGTAGAGCAATGGACTACTGTACCGTACTGCTATATATATACTGGTGGTCAGCAAAATTCTGCACTGTCCTCCTACTATATACTGCGCACAACTACAATGCAGCACAGATATGGATAGTATACTTGACAACACAGAGGTAGAGCAATGGACTACTGTACCGTACTGCTATATATATACTGGTGGTCAGCAAAATTCTGCACTGTCCTCCTACTATATACTGCGCACAACTACAATGCAGCACTTGACGACACAGAGGTAGAGCAATGGACTACTGTACCGTACTGCTATATATATATACTGGTGGTCAGCAAAATTCTGCACTGTCCTCCTACTATATACTGCGCACAACTATAATGCAGCACAGATATGGATAGTATACTTGACGACACAGAGGTAGAGCAATGGACTAATGTACCATACTGCTATATATATATACTGGTGGTCAGCAAAATTATGCACTGTCCTCCTACAATGCAGCACAGATATGGAGCGTTTTCAGGCAGAGAACGTAGATATTTGCAGCACACTGAGCACAGATATTTGCAGCACACTGAGCACAGATATTTGCAGCACACTGAACAGTGAACACAGAAACTGAGAAAACGCAGCCACATCCTCTCGCTATCATCTACAAAGCACGAGTGAAAATGGCGGCGACGCGTGGCTCCTTATATAGAATACGACTCTCACGAGAATCCGACAGTGGGATGATGACGTTCGGGGGCGTTCTGGTTAACCGAGCAAGGCGGGAAGATCCGAGGCTGCCTCGGAACCGTGTAAAATGGGTGAAGTTTGGGATGGTTCGGATCTCGAGGAACCGAACCCGCTCATCTCTAATATTTACTAAGCTGGACTTACGAGGGTACTACAATCTTATACGTATTCGCCCAGGGGATAAATGAAAGACGGCATTTAATACCCGCGATGGCCATTACGAATACCTGATAATGCCTTTTGGCTTATGTAACGCCCCAGCTGTTTTTCAAGAGTTCATCAACGAAATCTTCAGAGATCTCCTCTATGACTGCTTGGTAGTGTATCTGGATGACATCCTCATTTTTTCTAGGGACCTGAAGACCCATCGGGAACAAGTCAAAGAAGTGCTAACTCGTTTACAAAGGAATCAGTTATTCTGTAAGTTAGAGTAGTGCAACTTTGAAGTACTCACGATTCCATTCCTCGGTTACATTCTTTCAGGGCAGAGGTTACAGATGGACCCCGCTAAAGTCCAGGCGATTCAGGATTGGGCGCTTCCAGCTACCCTTAAAGGAATTCAACGTTTCCTGGGGTTCGCTAACTTCTACCGAAGATTCATTCAAAATGATTCTTCTGTCATAGCTCCTATAACCGCATTAACTAGGACGGTAGCCGATCCTGCCAAGTGGTCTCCAGAGGCTTTGGAAGCTTTTTCGTCTTTAAAGGAGGCCTTCATGACTGTTCCAGTTCTTCGACAACCTGATCTCAGCCGTCCGTTCTTGGTGGAGGTTAATGCCTCTACTGTAGGAGTAGGAGCAGTATTATCAGAGCTCTTCGAGGACAAGAAGGCCCATCCTTGTGCGTTCTTCTCGCGAAGATTCTCCCCCGCTGAACAGAATTACGCTATTGGAGAACAGGAATTACTGGCAATTAAGTTGGCCTTTGAGGAGTGGAGGTATTTCTTGGAGGGAGCTCAGCATTCAATTTCGGTGACCACGGATCACAAGAACCTCCTGTACCTACAGTCAGCCCGATGTCTGAACTAGAGATGAGCGGGTTCGGTTTCTCTGAATCCGAACCCGCCAGAACTTCATGTTTTTTTTCACGGGTCCGAGCGACTCGGATCTTCCCGCCTTGCTCGGTTAACCCGAGCGCGCCCGAACGTCATCATGACGCTGTCGGATTCTCGCGAGGCTCGGATTCTATCGCGAGACTCGGATTCTATATAAGGAGCCGCGCGTCGCCGCCATTTTCACACGTGCATTGAGATTGATAGGGAGAGGACGTGGCTGGCGTCCTCTCCGTTTAGAATTAGAATAGATTAGAGAGACACTTGATTTACTAATTTTGGGGAGCATTAGGAGTACTCAGTAGTGTACAGTGCAGAGTTTTGCTGATAGTGACCAGTGACCACCACTTTTATTTATAATCCGTTCTCTGCCTGAAAAAAGCGATACACAGCACACAGTGACTCAGTCACATACCATATCTGTGTGCACTGCTCAGGCTCAGGCCAGTGTGCTGCATCATCTATTATCTATATATAATATTATATATATCTGTCTGACTGCTCAGCTCACACAGCTTATAATTGTGGGGGAGACTGGGGAGCACTACTGCAGTGCCAGTTATAGGTTATAGCAGGAGCCAGGAGTACATAATATAATCCGTTCTCTGCCTGAAAAAAGCGATACACAGCACACAGTGACTCAGTCACATACCATATCTGTGTGCACTGCTCAGGCTCAGGCCAGTGTGCTGCATCATCTATTATCTATATATAATATTATATATATCTGTCTGACTGCTCAGCTCACACAGCTTATAATTGTGGGGGAGACTGGGGAGCACTACTGCAGTGCCAGTTATAGGTTATAGCAGGAGCCAGGAGTACATAATATATTATATAGTGAGTGACCACCAGACACACAGTGCAGTTTATTTAATATATCCGTTCTCTGCCTGAAAAAAGCGATACACACAGTGACTCAGTCAGTCACATACCATATCTGTGTGCACTGCTCAGGCTCAGGCCAGTGTGCTGCATCATCTATATATATTATATATCTGTCTGACTGCTCAGCTCACACAGCTTATAATTGTGGGGGAGACTGGGGAGCACTACTGCAGTGCCAGTTATAGGTTATAGCAGGAGCCAGGAGTACATAATATTATATTAAAATTAAACAGTGCACACTTTTGCTGCAGGAGTGCCACTGCCAGTGTGACTAGTGACCAGTGACCTGACCACCAGTATATAATATTAGTAGTATACTATCTCTTTATCAACCAGTCTATATTAGCAGCAGACACAGTACAGTGCGGTAGTTCACGGCTGTGGCTACCTCTGTGTCGGCACTCGGCAGCCCGTCCATAATTGTATATACCACCTAACCGTGGTTTTTTTTTCTTTCTTTATACATACATACTAGTTACGAGTATACTATCTCTTTATCAACCAGTCTATATATTAGCAGCAGACACAGTACAGTGCGGTAGTTCACGGCTGTGGCTACCTCTGTGTCGGCACTCGGCAGCCCGTCCATAATTGTATATACCACCTAACCGTGGTTTTTTTTTCTTTCTTTATACATACATACTAGTTACGAGTATACTATCTCTTTATCAACCAGTCTATATATTAGCAGCAGACACAGTACAGTGCGGTAGTTCACGGCTGTGGCTACCTCTGTGTCGGCACTCGGCAGCCCGTCCATAATTGTATACTAGTATCCAATCCATCCATCTCCATTGTTTACCTGAGGTGCCTTTTAGTTGTGCCTATTAAAATATGGAGAACAAAAATGTTGAGGTTCCAAAATTAGGGAAAGATCAAGATCCACTTCCACCTCGTGCTGAAGCTGCTGCCACTAGTCATGGCCGAGACGATGAAATGCCAGCAACGTCGTCTGCCAAGGCCGATGCCCAATGTCATAGTACAGAGCATGTCAAATCCAAAACACCAAATATCAGTAAAAAAAGGACTCCAAAACCTAAAATAAAATTGTCGGAGGAGAAGCGTAAACTTGCCAATATGCCATTTACCACACGGAGTGGCAAGGAACGGCTGAGGCCCTGGCCTATGTTCATGGCTAGTGGTTCAGCTTCACATGAGGATGGAAGCACTCAGCCTCTCGCTAGAAAAATGAAAAGACTCAAGCTGGCAAAAGCAGCACAGCAAAGAACTGTGCATTCTTCGAAATCCCAAATCCACAAGGAGAGTCCAATTGTGTCGGTTGCGATGCCTGACCTTCCCAACACTGGACGTGAAGAGCATGCGCCTTCCACCATTTGCACGCCCCCTGCAAGTGCTGGAAGGAGCACCCGCAGTCCAGTTCCTGATAGTCAGATTGAAGATGTCAGTGTTGAAGTACACCAGGATGAGGAGGATATGGGTGTTGCTGGCGCTGGGGAGGAAATTGACCAGGAGGATTCTGATGGTGAGGTGGTTTGTTTAAGTCAGGCACCCGGGGAGACACCTGTTGTCCGTGGGAGGAATATGGCCGTTGACATGCCAGGTGAAAATACCAAAAAAATCAGCTCTTCGGTGTGGAGGTATTTCACCAGAAATGCGGACAACAGGTGTCAAGCCGTGTGTTCCCTTTGTCAAGCTGTAATAAGTAGGGGTAAGGACGTTAACCACCTCGGAACATCCTCCCTTATACGTCACCTGCAGCGCATTCATAATAAGTCAGTGACAAGTTCAAAAACTTTGGGTGACAGCGGAAGCAGTCCACTGACCAGTAAATCCCTTCCTCTTGTAACCAAGCTCACGCAAACCACCCCACCAACTCCCTCAGTGTCAATTTCCTCCTTCCCCAGGAATGCCAATAGTCCTGCAGGCCATGTCACTGGCAATTCTGACGAGTCCTCTCCTGCCTGGGATTCCTCCGATGCATCCTTGCGTGTAACGCCTACTGCTGCTGGCGCTGCTGTTGTTGCCGCTGGGAGTCGATGGTCATCCCAGAGGGGAAGTCGTAAGCCCACTTGTACTACTTCCAGTAAGCAATTGACTGTTCAACAGTCCTTTGCGAGGAAGATGAAATATCACAGCAGTCATCCTACTGCAAAGCGGATAACTGAGTCCTTGACAACTATGTTGGTGTTAGACGTGCGTCCGGTATCCGCCGTTAGTTCACAGGGAACTAGACAATTTATTGAGGCAGTGTGCCCCCGTTACCAAATACCATCTAGGTTCCACTTCTCTAGGCAGGCGATACCGAGAATGTACACGGACGTCAGAAAAAGACTCACCAGTGTCCTAAAAAATGCAGTTGTACCCAATGTCCACTTAACCACGGACATGTGGACAAGTGGAGCAGGGCAGGGTCAGGACTATATGACTGTGACAGCCCACTGGGTAGATGTATGGACTCCCGCCGCAAGAACAGCAGCGGCGGCACCAGTAGCAGCATCTCGCAAACGCCAACTCTTTCCTAGGCAGGCTACGCTTTGTATCACCGCTTTCCAGAATACGCACACAGCTGAAAACCTCTTACGGCAACTGAGGAAGATCATCGCGGAATGGCTTACCCCAATTGGACTCTCCTGTGGATTTGTGGCATCGGACAACGCCAGCAATATTGTGTGTGCATTAAATCTGGGCCAATTCCAGCACGTCCCATGTTTTGCACATACCTTGAATTTGGTGGTGCAGAATTTTTTAAAAAACGACAGGGGCGTGCAAGAGATGCTGTCGGTGGCCAGAAGAATTGCGGGACACTTTCGGCGTACAGGCACCACGTACAGAAAACTGGAGCACCACCAAAAACTACTGAACCTGCCCTGCCATCATCTGAAGCAAGAAGTGGTAACGAGGTGGAATTCAACCCTCTATATGCTTCAGAGGTTGGAGGAGCAGCAAAAGGCCATTCAAGCCTATACAATTGAGCACGATATAGTAGGTGGAATGCACCTGTCTCAAGTGCAGTGGAGAATGATTTCAACGTTGTGCAAGGTTCTGATGCCCTTTGAACTTGCCACACGTGAAGTCAGTTCAGACACTGCCAGCCTGAGTCAGGTCATTCCCCTCATCAGGCTTTTGCAGAAGAAGCTGGAGGCATTGAAGGAGGAGCTAACACGGAGCGATTCCGCTAGGCATGTGGGACTTGTGGATGCAGCCCTTAATTCGCTTAACAAGGATTCACGGGTGGTCAATCTGTTGAAATCAGAGCACTACATTTTGGCCACCGTGCTCGATCCTAGATTTAAAGCCTACCTTGGATCTCTCTTTCCGGCAGACACAGGTCTGCTGGGGTTGAAAGACCTGCTGGTGACAAAATTGTCAAGTCAAGCGGAACGCGACCTGTCAACATCTCCTCCTTCACATTCTCCCGCAACTGGGGGTGCGAGGAAAAGGCTCAGAATTCCGAGCCCACCCGCTGGCGGTGATGCAGGGCAGTCTGGAGCGACTGCTGATGCTGACATCTGGTCCGGACTGAAGGACCTGACAACGATTACGGACATGTCGTCTACTGTCACTGCATATGATTCTCTCAACATTGATAGAATGGTGGAGGATTATATGAGTGACCGCATCCAAGTAGGCACGTCACACAGTCCGTACTTATACTGGCAGGAAAAAGAGGCAATTTGGAGGCCCTTGCACAAACTGGCTTTATTCTACCTAAGTTGCCCTCCCACAAGTGTGTACTCCGAAAGAGTGTTTAGTGCCGCCGCTCACCTTGTCAGCAATCGGCGTACGAGGTTACATCCAGAAAATGTGGAGAAGATGATGTTCATTAAAATGAATTATAATCAATTCCTCCGCGGAGACATTGACCAGCAGCAATTGCCTCCACAAAGTACACAGGGAGCTGAGATGGTGGATTCCAGTGGGGACGAATTGATAATCTGTGAGGAGGGGGATGTACACGGTGATATATCGGAGGGTGAAGATGAGGTGGACATCTTGCCTCTGTAGAGCCAGTTTGTGCAAGGAGAGATTAATTGCTTCTTTTTTTGGGGGGGTCCAAACCAACCCGTCATATCAGTCACAGTCGTGTGGCAGACCCTGTCACTGAAATGATGGGTTGGTTAAAGTGTGCATGTCCTGTTTTGTTTATACAACATAAGGGTGGGTGGGAGGGCCCAAGGACAATTCCATCTTGCACCTCTTTTTTCTTTTCTTTTTCTTTGCATCATGTGCTGATTGGGGAGGGTTTTTTGGAAGGGACATCCTGCGTGACACTGCAGTGCCACTCCTAGATGGGCCCGGTGTTTGTGTCGGCCACTAGGGTCGCTAATCTTACTCACACAGTCAGCTACCTCATTGCGCCTCTTTTTTTCTTTGCGTCATGTGCTGTTTGGGGAGGGTTTTTTGGAAGGGCCATCTTGCGTGACACTGCAGTGCCACTCCTAGATGGGCCCGGTGTTTGTGTCGGCCACTAGGGTCGCTAATCTTACTCACACAGCTACCTCATTGCGCCTCTTTTTTTCTTTGCGTCATGTGCTGTTTGGGGAGGGTTTTTTGGAAGGGACATCCTGCGTGACACTGCAGTGCCACTCCTAGATGGGCCCGGTGTTTGTGTCGGCCACTAGGGTCGCTAATCTTACTCACACAGCTACCTCATTGCGCCTCTTTTTTTCTTTGCGTCATGTGCTGTTTGGGGAGGGTTTTTTGGAAGGGCCATCCTGCGTGACACTGCAGTGCCACTCCTAGATGGGCCCGGTGTTTGTGTCGGCCACTAGGGTCGCTAATCTTACTCACACAGTCAGCTACCTCATTGCGCCTCTTTTTTTCTTTGCGTCATGTGCTGTTTGGGGAGGGTTTTTTGGAAGGGCCATCCTGCGTGACACTGCAGTGCCACTCCTAGATGGGCCCGGTGTTTGTGTCGGCCACTAGGGTCGCTAATCTTACTCACACAGCTACCTCATTGCGCCTCTTTTTTTCTTTGCGTCATGTGCTGTTTGGGGAGGGTTTTTTGGAAGGGCCATCCTGCGTGACACTGCAGTGCCACTCCTAGATGGGCCCGGTGTTTGTGTCGGCCACTAGGGTCGCTAATCTTACTCACACAGCTACCTCATTGCGCCTCTTTTTTTCTTTGCGTCATGTGCTGTTTGGGGAGGGTTTTTTGGAAGGGACATCCTGCGTGACACTGCAGTGCCACTCCTAGATGGGCCCGGTGTTTGTGTCGGCCACTAGGGTCGCTTATCTTACTCACACAGCGACCTCGGTGCAAATTTTAGGACTAAAAATAATATTGTGAGGTGTGAGGTATTCAGAATAGACTGAAAATGAGTGTAAATTATGGTTTTTGAGGTTAATAATACTTTGGGATCAAAATGACCCCCAAATTCTATGATTTAAGCTGTTTTTTAGTGTTTTTGGAAAAAAACACCCGAATCCAAAACACACCCGAATCCGACAAAAAAAATTCGGTGAGGTTTTGCCAAAACGCGTTCGAACCCAAAACACGGCCGCGGAACCGAACCCAAAACCAAAACACAAAACCCGAAAAATTTCAGGCGCTCATCTCTAGTCTGAACCCACGCCAAGCAAGATGGGCACTCTTCGTTACCCGTTTTAATTTTAAACTCAGTTACCAACCAGGTTCCCTCAACAAAAAGGCAGATGCATTATCTCGCTCCCTAAGTTCAGAAGAACCCTCTGACCGTTCAAGAGAGCAATTTATCCTGGAATCCACCTATTTTTCTGCAACTAATACCTCTCCACTTCCTCCTCCAGGGAAGATCTTTGTTGCACCAAATCTTCGCAAAAAACTTCTTACATTGGCTCACTCCTCCTCCTTCATGGGCCATGCGGGTGGTCATAAAACACTTAAATTCATTCAGCACTCCTACTGGTGGCCTCATCTCAGGACTGACGTTCAGGAATTCGTAGCTGCCTGTCCAAAATGTGCCCAGCATAAAAGTCCCAAAGGTCCACCAGCTGGGTTACTCCATCCTTTGCCGGTACCACTAAGACCATGGACGCATATTTCTATGGACTTTATTACAGATTTACCTACATCTGGTGGGCGGAACACTGTATGGGTCATAGTTGACCGATTCTCTAAAATGGCACACTTTGTTCCTCTGGCTAATCTTCCATCTGCATCTCAGTTGGCAAAATTGTTTATAGCAGAGATCTTTTGACTCCATGGTCTACCACAGGAAATCGTGCCTGATAGAGGTCCTCAATTTGTGGCCAAGTTTTGGAGATCCCTATGTTCTACTCTTGGCGTGAAATTAAACTTGGAGAAAAAATACCAAATAAGAGGAAATGGAAAAGAAGTAGACTCTTTTTTGGGAGCACTCAACCTCAGAGGTTGAGTGCTCCCAAAAAAGAGTCTACTTCTTTTCCATTTCCTCTTATTTGGTATTTTTTCTCCAATACACTTTTGACTCATGGGAGCACCACTGAATGGTAACCAAACTTAGTGCACCTGAAAAGATATAATATCTTTCTATATGCACAGTTACCTTAATCCTAAGCAATTCCAAAACATAAATTTCAGTTTCTCAGAGGACATTACTCAGATTTCTATTCATACAAAAACCATTGTTAGACTGGTGCGGCTCCCACAAACCCCTCTCGTGAAATTAAACTTCTCAGGATATCATCCCCAAATGGATGGTCAAACAGAGAGAGTGAACCAGGATCTGGAGACTTTTCTGCGTTTATTCATATCCTCCTCACAGGACGACTGGTTGGACTTCCCCCCGTTCACAGAATTTGCCCATAACAATCTTTATCACTCTGCCACAAAATCTTCTCCATTCTTCATTAATTATGGTTACCATCCAAGAGTTCCTGACTTCCAACTTCTGCCTACGCTCGAGCTTCCTGCCGCAGAGTCAACATTTCGACAATTTACTTAAGCCTGGAAACAAATTCACAAGACTTTGCTCAAGACATCCAAGAGATATAAGACCTATGCAGATCTGAAATGAAAAGCTGTACCAAGCCTTAAGGTAGGAGATCGGGTTTGGGTTTCCACACGTAACCTAAGATTAAAGGTTCCTACAAGAAAGTTTGCTCCCAGATTTATTAGGCCTTACCCAATCGAAAAAGTGTTGAATCCTGTGGCTTACACAGTGAAATTACTTCCGTGGTTAAGAATTCCTAATGGATTTCATATTTCTCTCTTAAAACCATTGGTACTTAATCGGTTCAGAGCTGCTCTGCCTAAATCACCCATGATCCAATCAGCACATGGAGATGAATTTGAGATTCACAAGATCCTCGATTCTCGCAGACGTTATGGTCGCATCCAGTGCCTTGTTGATTGGAAGGGGTATGGGCCAGAGGAGAGATCTTGGGTAGATGCAGAGGATGTCCATGTCCATGCTCCAAGACTTCTTCGGACATTTCATGCCAAGTTTCCAACTAAACCACATAGGTGTCCGGAGTCCACCCACAAAGGGGGGGTACTGTCAGCGTCCGGAGTCTTACCAGTACGCTGGGGCCGCGGGGCTGGCTTCCTTGGAGATGTGCGGGCAGCGGCGGAGGTGGGCTGCTGTGCCATATCCGTGGGCAGCAGTAGCAGTGGTGAGGGGGTCCGCTCGTGGCGGCGGGACACCGCTACAGCGGGGCGCTCTTGCCGAGCCGTTGCTAGGAGACCAGGGGCAGTGAGCAATGTGGCTTTGCTAAAAGGTCTGCATTACTGGGCGCCGCCATGTTGGAGACCAAGTTTTAAGCATAGTTCCTGTTTCCTGTTTCTTCCAGCCAATCCAGGGGAAGCTCTTCCTATAAAAGGGGGCTGGTTTAGGACAGGGACGCCAGTGCTTCAAGTTACAACTCTGTTGTAGGTGCTTTAGCCTGTGCTCCCAGGATTCCTGCTGTATTCTGGTTCCTCCTGATCCTGCTTGGTCGGTTCTCTGTTGCTGCTGCAGCCCTGCCGTTTCTAGCCTGCTACTGCCTGTGGAGACGCTCCTGGAAAACCCGGTCCAGTAAGACTCTTTGGGCACAGTCAGCCCCAGGTCTTCTGCCTCGTCTTTCAAGCCACACTCCACAGATCTTATTCACCAGCCACGCCTTTGTACCACCGACCACAGCCTGCAGATTATTATCTTCAGCTTCGTTTTCCAAACCACAGTCCACAGTCCTTGTCTCCAGCCACGTCTTCAACCACCATCCACAGTTCCACAGTTCATCATCTACAGTCTCGTCTTTCAAACCACAGTCCACAGTTCTTCGCCTCCAGCCACGTCTTTAACCACTATCCACAGTTCCGCGCGTTCATTAATCACAACATCGTCTTTCAAGCCACAACCCGCAGTTCTTTATCCGCAATTACGTTCCTTAACCATCGTGCTCCAGCCTCAGTTCTCTACCTCAGCCCTGTACATAATAAATACTTTCTATTGACTCTCAAACCCCGCCTACATTCTTCATTGCTCTGTGTCCCATGCGAAGGAACTATATCCAACCCCCTCATCTTGTTCATCCACAGCCTGCTACCTCCTCGGGCAAATCTCAGCTGCCGGATCCTCAAACTTTGCTAGACGTGACAGAAACAATATAACCCACCCAAATCTAACTATCTCTGCACGTTCTATCTGCCACACCTACAGTACACATGGGGGGTAATTCAGAGTTGATCGCAGCAGCAAATTTGTTAGAAGTTAGGCAAAACCACGTGCACTGCAGGTGTGGCAGATATAACATTTGCAGAGAGAGTTAGATTTGGGTGGATTATTTTGTATCTGTGCAGGGTAAATACTGGCTGCTCTATTTTCACACTGCAACTTAGATTTCAGTTTGAACACACCCCACCCAATTCTAACTTTCCCTGCACATGTTATATGTGCTCCCCCCTGCAGTGCACATGGTTTTGCCCAACTGCTAAAAAATTTGCTGGTGCGATCAACTCTGAATTAGGCCCTGAATCGGGGCCATGACCCAGAAGTAAAGAGATCACATTGAAAGCATTCCTAAAAGTGCCACTATCTCTACATTGTGATTTTTACTAAATTCAAGTGATTCTTAAATACTTAATGTCGCAATAAGCAGCAATAAGTCCCGATAATTAATATATATACCCTAAGTGCACTTGCAATTTATGCTTCAAATCCCAGCAGAAGTCAGTGTACAGACAGGATCACAGTTGCCGGTGGGAAATCTTAGATGCGGTAGTGATAATAGTTGACCAGAGTGGAGGTGAGGCGGTAGTCAGTGGAGCAGCATAGTAAGTGGGAGGAAGTGATGTTGGAGATATAGGTGTGAGTAAAGCAATTGAAGGGGAGGTTGACGCAGAGCAGCGAGAGAGGCAAAGAAGCATAAAGAGCATAATCAGAAATAAAGCAGTTCTTTCCCATGGACGAAGGAGAAAAAGCAAGTGGTGCAGAATGCAGATTACTCCTCATCAGATCTCAGATGGGGATCAGTATGAAATACCTACAATCAAAATCCTGATGGTCAAAATACCGACAACAATTGACCGATGGACAAAATACCAACAAGGTCAAAATACCGACATTTAAAATGTTGACACGGTCAAAATACTGACATTTAAATGTCGACAGGTCAAAAAGTCAACACAAGTTTCATTGTTTTTTTGTTGTTGTGTATGTCGACATGGACACCGTATAAGTGTACCGCGTATACTGACAGCCGGCATCCCATCTGCCGGTAATACAGATGTACTCCCCTGCAGACCCCACCACCACCACCTTTCAGAGAGTAGAGGCAGGTGGCCACTAGGTGGGCTGGGGTGAATTGCATCATTATCTATATACAGAGAAAAGGGAAGACACTCAATTACTTTTAAAATGAAAAAGCATATTGTAAACAAAGTTACAAAAGTCTGTGTCTTTGTTCACAACACACTTTCACTTTTAACTCCTTGACTGACGATCATTCTTTTTGCCTGTGTATACACACTAGCAATATGGGGTCTGGTGGAGATATTTAATTGTATGTGTAAGCATACATATTACACACATACACATATATTTGTACACTCCTTATTGTGTTCCATCTCCCCAACTGTAAGTTCATTGCTGAACCCTCCTCCTCCATATGTACTGTATTTTGCCCCAGTCCCTGTGTTTTCAGTATTATACTGTTTACAAGTGCAAACCACCCATGGGCTGTAAGATGTGTACTGTCTGTGGTCCTGCAGAAACCCCCATGGGTTACTTACCTAAAAGTTGTTTCTTTGTTTTCCCTTGTAATTGTCAGGGTTCCTCTTAAAGGTGGCAGCAGCATTACAGTATGGCTGCTGGGTGCAGACATGTTGTCAGGTGCTGCTTGTTGCTGGAGAGCCGGGATCCAGGGGTCTGGAGAAGGTGCATCAGGGTTATGAGGAGCGGCCGTAAGGGCACCCCTCTGGAGCTATAGTTACATCCGCCCAGGATCAGACTGGCCCACAGGGGAACAGGGGAAACCACCGGTGGGCCCTACTGCCTGTAGGCCCTCCTTCTCCTCTAGAGATCAAGTTCCAGACTATCCTAGTGCACTGGATTTATGCATTATACATATGTTACATTATACTTCACAATAATTTGGTTTATTATTTATTTACCAAGGGGCACAGAACATATAATGGTTAGCCAAACCTCTGTAGTGGCTAGCCACGCCCCCACTGGAACCTGACTACACCTTTAAGCATGGGCCCCTGCAGCAGCATTCCCCCAGTGGGCCCTTCATGCCCCAGTCCGACACTGCATCCGCCTCTTATGTGCCTTCACGTGACTTGATATTACATATGTCAGCATAGGAAGTGTTGAGACACTGGGGTAAATTTACTAAGATGGGAGTTCTATTTAAGATGGGATCTTGCCCATAGCAACCAATCAGGATTCCAGATATTATCTTCTAGAAGGTGCTAGATACATGAGAAGTAGAATATGATTGGTTGCTATGGGCAACATCACATCTTAAATAGAACTCCCATCTTAGTAAATTTTACCCCACTGTGTGGTACAGTCTGATAGCGGCGGCTGCACCTGATTAGACCAGCAGCAGCCAGCGCAGAGCAAAAGGCGTTGGTTTCATACAGAGACATCCTTCAGTTTTTTTGTTAGATGAATTAAGTGGCACCATCCAAGGGCCAACACCCCTGGGCAGCCTCTTAAAGCTGCCTAATGATAGAGCAAAACCTGGATGGCTCAGAGGACATTAGTAATGAAAGCAAGCATTTGTTTTATTGCTTATGGTTAGGAGCACATTTTGTATATAAATGCAATTGCGTACATGATTCCGTAAAAACATTTTGAAGGGGCCCCTGGCCTAATGCTTCTAAACAGACACCTCTCCACAGCAGCTCTTAATTTTATGCCCCTAGTTAATTTTCTGAACCACAGTAGTGCCCTAGTTCACGTTTTGTCAGATTGTAGGGCTGTCAGTACATATAATGCAACATAGTGCCCCTAATTCACATTATGACATACAGTTTCCCCAGTTCATATTCTGCCACACTATAGTGCATCCACTTCATATTATGCCACATTACAGTGCCCCCGGTTCATATTATGTAACATTATAATGCCCTCAAGCTCATTTTATACTACATTACAATGAGCAGGTTCAGAGCCATAACTAGATACATTGTATGCCCCAAGGCAAAAGTTTGTAAGGAATCAAATATCCCACCCAATGGTGAAAAATATATATAACACATGTATCTTTGGCAGGGAAGGTGGGCCCCTCTCAGCTGCGGACCCCAAAGCAGCTGCACTCCCTGCACCTATGGTAGCTATGCCCTTATTCCTTGTGTGTATATCACACAGCAGCAATTATCTACTGTTTTTACTTTCTGGTTTTCAGAATTTTATGGATAACAGGTTTCAGGAGAAAAGATTTCATACATGAAATCAAAGTACAATCAAATAGAGTATGTTTGTTACATTGTTTACCAGATGGATTTAATGAGAATTTGTATTACAGTTGTTTACATGGGATCCGGTCTGAAGGACGACATTGTCTAGGTCGACATTGTTTAGGTCGATCACTATAGGTCGACAGTCACTAGGTTGACAGGGATGGAAGGTCGACAGGGTTTCTAGGTCGACATGTGGTAGGTCAACAGGTCAAAAGGTCGACATGAGTTTTTCAATTTTTTTTTCTCTTTTTGAACTTTTTCATACTTAACGATCCACGTGGACTACGATTGGAACGGTAATCTGTGCCGAGAGAAGCAAGGCACCTTGCCTGAAGCATGGCCAGCCAAGAGAGCCATGCGAGGGGACACGGTGCACTAATTGGGGTTCCCGGTCACTCTACAAAGAAAATGACACAAAAATCAAACAAACCTCATGTCGACCTTTTGACCTGGCGACCTACCACGTGTCGACCTAGAAACCCTGTCGACCTTCCACCCCTGTCGACCTAGTGACTGTCGACCAATAGTGGTCCACCTAAATATTGTCGACCTAGATACTGTCGATTTGATGATCCACACCCAAACTAATTAGTAGACTGTCACTGCTCACCCCACTTTAGAAACTAACAACCGCATTCATCCAGTGAACTAAGAACTTTAAGTAACAGCTTTACTTCCTACATGTGAGCAAATACCATGCAATCCTGACAGTACAAGACAGCAAGAGATTACAGGCGGAAGTGGAATAACAGCAGGCCAATTGTGACATGCTTTTAAGTATTAAAACATAAACTGTGTGTATCATATTCTATTTGACCTTTACATTAGGTTCACACTTTGGAGAACTTCAAACAAAAATGCATAGTTGATTAGAGGATAAGAACATGAAAATATTCCAACAGACTGCTGAAATATTATCAAAATGTTCTGCAAGGAGCAGCATGAATAGAGCTTAATAAGTGTTTCCGGTACTTGGTATTCACACCTCATCGCTCTCAAACAATTGTGCCATTTCCACATTATGGAGTATCAAAGGTGTGGATAGTACAGTTAAAATGCAAAGCAACATGCTATAGACATTTCATACACTGCAAGATTTATATATATATATATATATATATATATATATATATATATATATATATATATATATATATATATATCATAAGTTATAATAACACTTCTTAAAATGAATTAAAAAATACACATTGAATGGATGTGTAAAGTGCTAAAGTGAAATGTTAGATTTGGGGTAAGAGAAGTTTGTTAACGATTAGTGTTCTTTATGTGATCCTTTACAGTGAAAAAATTATAATATTGTACTATTCAATTTGACATTTACTTTTTTTTCTGATTTACAGGATATAATGCATGACAAGATTTGTTTTCATAAAACTTGCTCTTTGGACACTGCTAGACAACCTAATAAGATATCCTGTAGCTTTTCCTCTAAAAAGTTGGAAATGATGTGTGTGCGGGTATTGATATTGAAGAATTATATGGGCACACACCAGTAAATGACTGAAACTGTAAGCAGACCAGTTACATAATCAGTGGCATTTATTTATTTATCGATAGATAGCAGGTACAGCTGTGCTCAGTAGCGGATCTTGCCACGGGCAAGCAGGACTTTTGCCCGGGGCGCCACCTTCCGGAGGGCACCGGCGCCATCCGGAGGGCGCCGCACCATGGCAAGATCCGCTGCTGCTGTGGTGTTCCCCGCTGCCGCGGCCCGCTGTCCCGCTGTCCGTTGTGAAGGGAAACTAGACGCTACGCGTCTAGTTTTCCTTCTTGGGCTGCCCGCTGTGAAGGGAAACTAGACGCTACGTGTCTATTTTCCCTTCCTGGAGAGGACCTTCACTGTAATGATGTGCGGTGCGCGTTGACGTCATCGCGCACCGCACAGCAAAGGTACTCTCTACGAAGGGAACTAGACGTTTAGCGTCTAGTTTACCTTCGTGGAGAGGACCTTTGCAGTGCGGTGCGCGATGACGTCATCGCGCACCGCACATCCTAC
Organism: Pseudophryne corroboree; assembly: GCF_028390025.1. Taxonomy (NCBI): domain Eukaryota; kingdom Metazoa; phylum Chordata; class Amphibia; order Anura; family Myobatrachidae; genus Pseudophryne; species Pseudophryne corroboree. The sequence goes on along the minus strand of NC_086446.1, from coordinate 530,891,361 downwards.
AACAGTACAGGGGGCATAATTGACCATGCCCCCTGTATGAAGCCACGCCCCCTAATGCCGCCCGGGGCACCAGAAGCCCCGGAACCGGCCCTGGCTGTGCTCACTGTTACATATGCACTGGTGATAGAGCAGAGCATAAGCAGACCAGAGTGGTGTTTCATACAGCTCAGCAGTTGGTGCAGGATGCTGGAACATCTTTAGAGAAGGTATTACCCAGAGCTCTCATAAGAGCTAAGCAGGAGACTTCTGTATCCCACCATGTCAGTCTACACAACAGAGTCAAGATAACCCCTGCACATGCTCACAAGGGATGTGGCCATCTAGGGATAGGGCGTGACGCCTCCTGGGGAACAGGAAGAATGGTGCCCAGTAGCACACTCCTCTTTCAACAACCCCCTTCCTACAAACATTTAATTTCAGCTTTTCTGTAACAACCTGCAAAACCTGGTTAAACACATGAAAATGCATCAACTTATCACGTTACTTCTTGGAAGATACATGATAAAAGTTTCTTTACTGACAACATGGGCCATAACATCAGTCTGTGTACTCACAAACTGTCACTACTGTCACGTGGCTAGTGCTTACCCCCGCGGGTCCTGGGATCTGTCCTCTGCCAGCGTGGCTGATCACGGTGCAGGGTGGCCGCATGGGGATGTGGCGCGGACAGTGGCGGAAGTGACGCAGCTTCCGGGAGGCAGGAGGGAAGACCTAGTGGTGTGCTGCATTCCTGTGTGTCTGCAGCTTAGGGGGTGGCCATGTTGGAGACCAAGTGCAGCACCAATGAGCGTCTATGGGTGAGTGTCAGCAATCCTGTTTCCTTGCTGCCTATAAATAGGCTGGGAATTTTGCATTCTGTGCCAGTGCTTTGTTGTAGTTACTCTGTACCCTAGTTCCGTGCTCCCTCAGATTGTTCTGTGCATCTCCAGGTATTCTGGTGCCATCTTTGCTCTCTGAGTTGTCAGCTGGCCCTCGCTGCATTGTGCCCGTCAGCTCCCCAGAACACGGTCATGGTTAACCGCTCTCCCGCTGGTACCTTCAGATTCTCCGGAGTCCCGTGGTGGTTTGCCAGCCTCTGCCTGTGTCTTTCAGTCATGTCTTCATATCATCCAGAAAACCAATCTTCACAGTTCTTCATTTACGCCTTTGCATCATCCAGCAAATCAATCTTCACAGTTCTTCATTCACGTCTTCGCATCATCCAGCAAACAAATCTTCACAGTTCCTCAGCCACGTCTTCGTATCATCCAGCAAACACATCTTCACAGTTCTTCAGTCACCTCTTCGTATCATCCAGCAAACACATCTTCACAGTTCTTCAGTCACCTCTTCGTATCATCCAAAGCATATTCTTCACAGCTCTTCAGTCACGACTTCGTATCATTCAGTGGACATTCTTTACAGTTCTTCATTAACATTCTCATACCATCCAGAAACCAATTCTTTGCAGTTCTTCTCACGCTTCCACGTCATCCTGCAGACCTTGTCATAGTTCCTCCGCCACGCCTCTTCATCATTCAACAAACCACCTCTCTCTACATTCTCCAACTTCATTGTACAGGAGTCCAGTGACCTCATTCACTACAGTTCGCCAACCCTGAATTAGTTAGTCATAGACTTTCTTCAGCTACATTAATAACATATATGAAAAGGAATTATCTTCGTCTTCCTTGTTTCCTGCATTCAGGAGCATCTGCTCCTTCAGCTGATCTGAGTTCAACGGATTCACAAAAACAGCCTGTTCTGACAACTACCTTACTTTTTAATGCATTTCATACTTGTGGTTTTTAACTCTTGCATGTCTCTTTGCCTATCTTGGATATCCATTCACACCAATCAAAGTTTAGTTTTGGTATCTGAAAATCAGGGGCTCACTGACTGCAATATTTGCAAATTCTTCATCATACCTCTAAGTGGTTTGCCGATATTTAATCTTGCAGAAGACCTTTTCTGTGATTAAACTTTAATGCTGATAGTCTCTGAATCAGATATATCTTCAGCTGCTGATATGTCAAGTTACACATACTTGTTCTGCACATCAACTTCCAGTTTTTCTACAACTTGTGCTATTTCTTTGAAGATAGCTAGGGCCGGCTCCAGGTACGTTCCAATAGAGAAGATGCGCAGGGCCCCACCCTTAAAGGGTGCCGCACGCTCACGCCACCATATTGGATCTTTCCTGGAGGCAGCTCATTCAGCAGCACAGCAGCGTACATCCTGGCCCGCCTCCCTATCGCTAGCAGCAGTGGCTGTGTGTGACAACAAGGGAGTGTAGGGACAACTGCTGCACTAGGTCTGCTGCAGCGTCCATCCCGCGGTCGCCTGCTGGGTCCTATCAGTGGCTGTGCTGATGAGGGGGAGTGCTGTGGGTGGACTAAAGCTAAGCTACTCAGTGCGCGCTGACATCAGGTGCCGGCGCCGCACAGCGCGCACAGAGTTGTTTAGCTTTATCCCGCCCACAGCACTCCCCCTCATCAGCACAGCCATTGATAGGACCCAGCAGGCGACCGCGGGATGGACGCTGCTGCAGACCTAGTGCAGCAGTTGTCCCTACCCTCCTGCGCATGGCACACCGCACTGCTGCAGCTGAACGTACGCGCCTGCAAGTGTATCTGGCACTCTGGGGGCAAGTGTATCTAGCACCCTGGGGGGCACGTGTATCTGGCACTCTGGGGGACACGTGTATCTGGCACGACATCTCTGATCTATCAAACCCGAACATATTTGCCCGATTGGATGAAGATTCGGTGGATGATAGAGAGGAAATGACAGAGCCGGAGGAGACTTCTCCCTCTAGCAATCGGAGGAGTGGTTCCTCTGGCTCAGATGGGATGAAAGTTAGAGAGGCGCCCAGGCAGATGGTGGTGGTAGGGGACTCTATCATCAGGAAGGCAGATAGGGCAATCTGCTACCGGGATCGTGATCGCCGTATGGTCTGTTGTCTCTCGAGTGCTCGGGTAAGGCACATCGCGGACCGGGTAGATAGATTGTTGGGAGGGACTGGGAAAGACCCGGCGGTCTTGGTGCACGTTGGCACCAACGACAAACTTAGCGGCAGGTGGGATGTGCTTAAGAAAGATTATAGGGACCTAGGCCAGAAACTAAAAGAAAGGACATCTAAGGTAATATTCTCCGAAATATTACCGGTGCCACATGCTAGCCAGGGAGGCAGAGAGAGATTAGGGAGGTAAATGTGTGGCTGAGAGACTGGTGTAGGAAGGAGGGGTTTGGGTTTTTGGAACACTGGGCGGACTTCTCAGTCAGGTGTCATTGTTTTTGTCACGATGGATTGCACCTGAATGAGGAAGGGGCTGCGGTGCTGGGGGGAAGGATGGTTAGTAGGTTGGAGGAGCTTTTAAACTAGGAGCCTGGGGGGAGGGTTTAGTTAGAAAATACGGGTCATGCAGCGAGAATAGTAAAGATGGTGGTAGTGAGATAAATGGGGGTGGAGAAGGGGGAGGTAAGAGCAGACGGCAAGGGCATGGGTATTAGCAAGGGTTCTAAAAAGGGTATTAACAAATGTAGTGCAAAAGCATTAACCAACAACATATATGTGTCATCTTCACAGCATATAGAAAAAGATACGTAGCATAAGGGATAATACTTATGTCAGGGCGGAGAATTCAGGCCGAAACACTGGGATGATCAAAGAGACGAGTAAGGTGGGCAGTATTAAGTATGGTGGGGGTGGTAAGAGAGCGAGAAGGACAGTCCGCAAGGTTAATTCTAGGGAGACTCTAGTAAACCATGATAGGATACCTTTAAAAAAACAAGCGGATAAGGGAACCACTAAACTAAAATGTATGCTTGTAAACACAAGAAGTCTAGCAGGTAAAATGGGGGAATTGGAATTGTTAGCATCAAAGGCTGAGTATGATATTATAGGTATTACGGAAACATGGTGGAACGACTCTCACGACTGGGTTGCAAACTTGGAGGGGTATTCTCTTTTCAGGAGGGACAGGGTAAACAAAAGAGGAGGAGGTGTATGTCTTTATGTTAAACCGTCTCTTAAACCGTACTTAAAGGAGGTTATTTATGAGGGGACAGGTGATAACGTGGAGTCATTATGGGTTGAAATCTCAAGTGGGGGTATAGATGCAAAAAAAATAGTTATAGGCACGTGCTACAAACAGCCGGATATTAGCATACATGAGGAAGAACAACTCTTGCAGCAAATCGAAAGGGCTGCGGGATTGGGGGACATCCTAGTGATTGGGGATTTTAACTGTCCTGATAATTATTGGAGTAACTCATAATTCATGTGTTAAAGTAATTCATGTGTTAAAGCTAGGGGCAACAGGTTCTTAAATTTATTCAAAGATCACTACTTGTCTCAATTAGTCAAGGACCCAACTAGGGGTACAACTATTCTAGATCTAGTAATTACTAATAATGTGGACATAATATTGGATACTAAAGTTGGGGAGACCTTGGGTAACAGTGATCACTATATGATCACTTTCAATTAGAGATGAGCGGGTTCGGTTTCTCTGAATCCGAACCCGCCAGAACTTCATGTTTTTTTTCACGGGTCCGAGCGACTCGGATCTTCCCGCCTTGCTCGGTTAACCCGAGCGCGCCCGAACGTCATCATGACGCTGTCGGATTCTCGCGAGGCTCGGATTCTATCGCGAGACTCGGATTCTATATAAGGAGCCGCGCGTCGCCGCCATTTTCACACGTGCATTGAGATTGATAGGGAGAGGACGTGGCTGGCGTCCTCTCCATTTAGATTATAAGAGACTGAGAGAGATTTACTGGAGCTGACTAGGAGGAGTACTGTTACTGTAGAAGTGTAGAGACTGAGTGGAGAGAGTTTACTAGTGAGGACAGTGCAGTTTACTTTATAATCCGTTCTCTGCCTGAAAAAAGCGATACACAGCACACAGTGACTCAGTCACATACCATATCTGTGTGCACTGCTCAGGCTCAGGCCAGTGTGCTGCATCATCTATTATCTATATATAATATTATATATATCTGTCTGACTGCTCAGCTCACACAGCTTATAATTGTGGGGGAGACTGGGGAGCACTACTGCAGTGCCAGTTATAGGTTATAGCAGGAGCCAGGAGTACATAATATATTATATAGTGAGTGACCACCAGACACACAGTGCAGTTTATTTAATATATCCGTTCTCTGCCTGAAAAAAGCGATACACACAGTGACTCAGTCAGTCACATACCATATCTATGTGCACTGCTCAGGCTCAGGCCAGTGTGCTGCATCATCTATTATCTATATATAATATTATATATATCTGTCTGACTGCTCAGCTCACACAGCTTATAATTGTGGGGGAGACTGGGGAGCGCTACTGCAGTGCCAGTTATAGGTTATAGCAGGAGCCAGGAGTACATAATATATTATATAGTGAGTGACCACCAGACACACAGTGCAGTTTATTTAATATATCCGTTCTCTGCCTGAAAAAAGCGATACACACAGTGACTCAGTCAGTCACATACCATATCTGTGTGCACTGCTCAGGCTCAGGCCAGTGTGCTGCATCATCTATTATCTATATATAATATTATATATATCTGTCTGACTGCTCAGCTCACACAGCTTATAATTGTGGGGGAGACTGGGGAGCACTACTGCAGTGCCAGTTATAGGTTATAGCAGGAGCCAGGAGTACATAATATATTATATAGTGAGTGACCACCAGACACACAGTGCAGTTTATTTAATATATCCGTTCTCTGCCTGAAAAAAGCGATACACACAGTGACTCAGTCAGTCACATACCATATCTGTGTGCACTGCTCAGGCTCAGGCCAGTGTGCTGCATCATCTATATATATTATATATCTGTCTGACTGCTCAGCTCACACAGCTTATAATTGTGGGGGAGACTGGGGAGCACTACTGCAGTGCCAGTTATAGGTTATAGCAGGAGCCAGGAGTACATATTATATTAAAATTAAACAGTGCACACTTTTGCTGCAGGAGTGCCACTGCCAGTGTGACTGACCAGTGACCTGACCACACTGACCACCAGTATAGTTAGTAGTATACTTATATTGTGATTGCCTGAAAAAGTTAAACACTCGTCGTGTGACTTCACTTGTGTGTTTTTTTTTTTTTTATTCTATAAAAATAAAACTCATTCTGCTGACAGACAGTGTCCAGCAGGTCCGTCATTATATAATATATAATATATACCTGTCCGGCTGCAGTAGTGATATATATATATTTTTTATATCATTTATCATCCAGTCGCAGCAGACACAGTACGGTAGTTCACGGCTGTGGCTACCTCTGTGTCTCTGCACTCGGCAGGCAGTCCGTCCATAATTGTAATACCACCTAACCGTGGATTTTTTTCATTCTTCTTTTCTCTAACGTCCTAGTGGATGCTGGGGACTCCGTCAGGACCATGGGGAATAGCGGGCTCCGCAGGAGACAGGGCACATCTAAAAAGCTTTTTAGGTCACATGGTGTGTACTGGCTCCTCCCCCCATGACCCTCCTCCAAGCCTCAGTTAGGTTTTTGTGCCCGTCCGAGAAGGGTGCAAACTGGATGGCTCTCTTAAGGAGCTGTTTAGTAAAGTTTTTTTTTTTAGGTTTCTAATCAGTGATTCCTGCTGGCGACAGGATCACTGCAACGAGGGACTTAGGGGAGAGACTTGCAACTCACCTGCGTGCAGGAGGATTGAAGTTTTAGGCTACTGGACACTGAGCTCCAGAGGGAGTCGGAACACAGGTCAGCCTGGGGTTCGTCCCGGAGCCGCGCCGCCGATCCCCCTTACAGACGCTGAAGAAAGACGGCGGAACGGAGGTCCGGAAACAGGCGGCAGAAGACTTCACAGTCTTCAGAGAGGTAGCGCACAGCACTGCAGCTGTGCGCCATTGTTGCTACACGGCTCACTGACACGGTCACGGAGGGTGCAGGGCGCTGCTGGGGGCGCCCTGGGCAGCAATATAAATACCTATTTGGCAAATAAATACATCACATATAGCCATTAAGGCTATATGTATGTATTTAACCAAGGCCAGTTTTCCTAATAACCGGGAGAAAAGCCCGCCGTGAAAGGGGCGGAGCTTATTCTCCTCAGCACTCAGCGCCATTTTCCTGACCAGCTCCGCTGGTGAGGAAGGCTCCCACTCTCCCCTGCACTACAGAAACAGGGTTAAAGAGAAGGGGGGCATAAATTGGCGATATAATTATATATTAAGAGCCCATATATAGAAACAACACCTTCTAGGGTTGTTATATACATTATGGCGCTTTTGGTGTGTGCTGGCAAACTCTCCCTCTGTCTCCCCAAAGGGCTAGTGGGTCCTGTCCTCTATCAGAGCATTCCCTGTATGTGTGTGCTGTAGGTCGGTACGTGTGTGTCGACATGTATGAGGAAAATGTTGGTGAGGAGACGGAGAAAATTGCCTGTAATGGTGATGTCACTCTCTAGGGAGTCGACACCAGAATGGATGGCTTACTTATGGAATTACGTGATAATGTCAACACGCTGCAAGCCGGTTGACGACATGAGACAGCCGGCGGACAAATTAGTATCGGTCCAGGCGTCTCAGACACCGTCAGGGGCTTGTAAAAACGCCCATTTACCTCAGTCGGTCGACAGACACAGACATGGACACTGACCCCAGTGTCGACGGTGAAGAAACAAACGTATTTTTCCTTTAGGGCCACAAGTTACATGTTAAGGGCAATGAAGGAGGTGTTACGTATTTCTGATACCACAAGTACCACAAATAAGGGTATTTTGTAGGGTGGGAATAAACTACTTGTAGTTTTGCCTGAATCAGATAAATTAAATGAAGTGTGTGATGATACGTGGGGTTCCTCCGACAGAAAGTTATGGGCGGTATACCCTTTTTCCCGCCAGTAGTAAGGGCGAGTTGGAAAACACACCTTAGGGTGGACAAGGCGCTCACACGCTTATAAAAAACATGGCGTTACCGTTTCCAGATACGGCCGCCCTCAAGGAGCCAGCTGATAGGAAGCTGGAAAATATCATAACAGTATATACACACATACTGGTGTTATACTACGACCAGCAATCGCCTCAGCCTGGATGTGCAGCGCTGAGGGGGCTTGGTCGGATTTCCTGACTGAAAATTTTGATACCCTTGACAGGGACAGGATTTTATTGTCTATAGAGCATTTTAAGGATGCATTTCTATATATGTGTGATGCGCAGAGGCATATTTGCATTCTGGCATCAAGAGTAAATGTGATGTACATATCTGCCAGACGAAGACACGACAGTGGTCAGGTGAGGCAGATTCCAGACGGCATATGGAAGTATTGCCGTATAAAGGGGCGGTCCATTGGACCTGGTGGCCATGGCAACAGCTGAAAAATCCACCTTTTGTTACCCCGAGTCACATATTGGCAGAAAAGGACACAGTCTTTTCAGTCTCAGTCCTTTCGTCCCCATACGGGCAGGCGGGCGAAGGCCAGTCATATCTGCCCAGGGGGAGAGGAAAGGGAAGAAGACTGCAGCAAGCAGCTCATTCCCAGGAACAGAAGCTCCTCACGGCTTCTGCCAAGTCCGCAGCATAACGCTGGGGCCGTACAAGCGGACTCAGGTGCGGTAGGGGGTCATCTCAAGAGTTTCAGCAACACTCGCAAGGGAACTCCGGGATCCTACATGTAATATCCCAGGTGTACATTGGAAATTCGAGACGTCTCCCCCTCACACAATTCACAGGCTGTATTCCCAGCAGGTGATAATCAAAATACCCTTCTTACAACAAGGAAGGGGGTAGTATTCCACACTATATTGTGGTACTGAAGCCAACCGGCTCGGTGAGATCTGAAATATTTGAACACTTACATACAAGCGTTCAAATCAAGATGGAGTCACTCGGAGCAGTGATAGCGAACCAGGAAGAAGGGGACGATATGATGTCACTGGATATCAGGGACGTTTACCTACAGGTCCAAATTTGCCCTTCTCACCAAGGGTACTTCAGGTTCCTGGTACAGAACTGTCACTATCAGTTCAGACGCTGCCGTTTGGATTGTCCACGGCGCCCCGGGTCTTTACCAAGGTAATGGCCGGAATGAGGATTTTTCTTAAAAGAAACATGGACGCTTTCCTGATAAGGGCAAGGTCCAGAGAACAGTTGGAGGTCGGAGTAGCACTATCTTAAGTAGTTCTACGACAGCACGAGTGGATTCTAAATATTCCAAAATCGCAGCTTTTTCCGACGACACGTCTACTGTTCCTAGGGAAGATTCTGGACACAGTCCAGAAAAACGTGTTTCTCCCAGTGGAGAAAACCAGGGAGTTATCCGAGCTAATCGGGATCCTCCTAAAACCAGGAAAAGTGTCAGTGCATCATTGCACAAGAGTCCTGGTAAAAATGGTGGCTTATTACGAAGCAATTCCATTCGGCAGATTTCCCGCAAGAACTCTTCAGTGGGATCTGCTGGACAAATGGTCCGGATCGCATCTTCAGATGCATCAGCGGATAACCCTATATCCAAGGAAAAGGGTGTCTCTCCTGTGGTGATTACAGAGTGCTCATCTTCTAGAGGGCCGCAGATTCGGCATTCAGGATTGGATGCCGGTGACCACGGAGGCCAGCCTGAGAGGCTGGGGAACAGTCACACAGGGAAAAAATTTCCAGGGAAGTGTGATTAAGTCTGGAGAATTCTCTCCGCATAAATAAGCTTAGAGCAAATTTATAATGCTCTAAACTTAGCTAGACCTCTGCTTCAAGGTCAGCCGGTATTGATCCAGTGGGATAACATCACGGCAGTCGCCCACGTAAACAGAAGGGCGGCACAAGAAGCAGGAGGGCAGTGAAAACTGCAAGGATTTTTCGCTAGGCGGAAAATCATGTGATAGCACTGTCAGCAGTGTTCTTTCCGGGAGTGGACGACTGGGAAGCAGACTTCCTCAGCAGGCATGACCTCCACCCGGGAGAGTGGAAACTTCATAGGGAAGTTTTTTCAACATGATTGTGGACCGTTGGCAAAGACCAAAGGTGGACATGATGGCGTCCCGCCCGAACAAAAAACGGGACAGGTATTCCGCCAGGTCATGAGACCTTCAGGCGATAGCTGTGGATGTTCTGGTAACACTGTGGGTGTACCAGTCTGTGTATGTGTTCCCTCCTCTGTTTCTCATAACCAGGGTATTGAGAATTATAAGACATAGAGGAGTATGAACTATACTAGTGGCTCCGGATTGGCCAAGAGGGACTTGGTACCCGGAACTTCAAGAAATGCTCACAGAGGACTAAGGGCCTGGGGAGCTAAGAAGGGACTTGGTTCAGCAAGTACCATGTCTATTCCAAGACTTACCGCGGCTGCGTTTGACGGCATGGCGGTTGAATGCCGGATCCTGAGGGGAAAAGGCATTCCATAAGAGGTCATACCTACCTTGGTCAAAGCCAGGAAGGAGGTGACCGCACAACGTCATCACCACATGTGGTAAAAATATGTTGCGTGGGTGAGGCCAGGAAGGCTCCACGACGGAAATTCAACTAGGTCGATTTCTACACTTCCTGAAAACAGGAGTGTTTTGGACCTCAAATTGGGGTTCATTAACATTTAAATTTCGGCCCTGTAGATTTTCTTCCAGAAAGAATTGACTTCAGTTCCTGAAGTCCAGATTGTAAAGGATGTATTGCATATACAGCTTTTTTGTGCCCCTAGGGGCACCGTGAGATCTCAACATAGTGTTGGGATTTCTTAAAATCATATTGGTTTGAACCGCTCAAATCTGTGGATTTGAAATATCTCACATGGAAAGTGACCATGCTGTTGACAAATATCTCACATGGGAAGTGACCATGTTGTTAGCCCTGGCCTCGGCCAGGCGATTGTCAGAATGGGCGGCTTTGTCTTACAAAAGCCCATATTAAAATTTTCCATTTGAACAGGACAGAACTGGGACTCGTCTCCAGTTTCTTCATAAAGGGGTGTCAGCGTTTTCACCTGAAACAACCTCTTGTGGTGCCTGCGGCTACTAGGGACTTGGAGGACTCCAAGTTACTAGACGTGGTCAGGGCCCTAAAAATATATATATATATATATAGTTAGGACGGCTGGAGTCAGAAAGTCTGACTTGCTGTTTATACTGTATACACCCAACAAGCTGGGTGCTCATGCTTCTAAGCAGTCTATTGCACGCTGGATTTGTAGTACAATTCAGCTTGCACATTCTGTGGCAGGCCTGCCACAGACTAAATATGTAGATGCCCATTCCACAAGGAAGGTGGGCTCATCCTGGGCGGCTGCCCGAGGAGTCTCGGCATTACAACTTTGCCGAGCAGCTACGTGGTCAGGGGAGAACACATTTGTAAAATTTTACAAATTTTGATACTCTGGCTAAGGAGGACCTGGAGTTCTCTCATTCGGTGCTGCAGAGTCATCCGCACTCTCCCGCCCGTTTGGGAGCTTTGGTATAATCCCCATGGTCCTGACGGAGTCCCCAGCATCCACTAGGACGTTAGAGAAAATAAGAATTTACTTACCGATAATTCTATTTCTCGTAGTCCGTAGTGGATGCTGGGCGCCCATCCCAAGTGCGGATTGTCTGCAATGCTTGTACATAGTTATTGTTACAAAAATCGGGTTATTACTATTGTTGTGAGCCATCTTTTCGGAGGCTACTTCGTTTTGTTATCATACTGTTAACTGGGTTCAGATCACAAGTTGTACGGTGTGATTGGTGTGGCTGGTATGAGTCTTACCCGGGATTCAAGATCCTTCCTTATTGTGTACGCTCGTCCGGGCACAGTACCTAACTGAGGCTTGGAGGAGGGTCATGGGGGGAGGAGCCAGTACACACCATGTGACCTAAAAAGCTTTTTAGATGTGCCCTGTCTCCTGCGGAGCCCGCTATTCCCCATGGTCCTGACGGAGTCCCCAGCATCCACTACGGACTACGAGAAATAGAATTATCGGTAAGTAAATTCTTATTTATACATACATAGTTACATAGACATCTTCTCTTTATCAACCAGTCTATATTAGCTGCAGACACAGTACAGTACGGTAGTTCACGGCTGTGGCTACCTCTGTGTCTGCACTCGGCAGGCAGTCCGTCCATAATTGTATACCACCTAACCGTGGATTTTTTTCAGTCTTCTTTATACATACATAGTTACATAGACATCTTCTCTTTATCAACCAGTCTATATTAGCTGCAGACACAGTACAGTACGGTAGTTCACGGCTGTGGCTACCTCTGTGTCTGCAGTCGGCAGGCAGTCCATAATTGTATACTAGTATCCATCTCCATTGTTTACCTGAGGTGCCTTTTAGTTGTGCCTATTAAAATATGGAGAACAAAAATGTTGAGGTTCCAAAATTAGGGAAAGATCAAGATCCACTTCCACCTCGTGCTGAAGCTGCTGCCACTAGTCATGGCCGAGACGATGAAATGCCAGCAACGTCGTCTGCCAAGGCCGATGCCCAATGTCATAGTACAGAGCATGTCAAATCCAAAACACCAAATATCAGAAAAAAAAGGACTCCAAAACCTAAAATAAAATTGTCGGAGGAGAAGCGTAAACTTGCCAATATGCCATTTACCACACGGAGTGGCAAGGAACGGCTGAGGCCCTGGCTTATGTTCATGGCTAGTGGTTCAGCTTCACATGAGGATGGAAGCCTCTCGCTAGAAAAATGAAAAGACTCAAGCTGGCAAAAGCAGCACAGCAAAGAACTGTGCATTCTTCGAAATCCCAAATCCACAAGGAGTGTCCAATTGTGTCGGTTGCGATGCCTGACCTTCCCAACACTGGACGTGAAGAGCATGCGCCTTCCACCATTTGCACGCCCCCTGCAAGTGCTGGAAGGAGCACCCGCAGTCCAGTTCCTGATAGTCAGATTGAAGATGTCAGTGTTGAAGTACACCAGGATGAGGAGGATATGGGTGTTGCTGGCGCTGGGGAGGAAATTGACCAGGAGGATTCTGATGGTGAGGTGGTTTGTTTAAGTCAGGCACCCGGGGAGACACCTGTTGTCCGTGGGAGGAATATGGCCGTTGACATGCCAGGTGAAAATACCAAAAAAATCAGCTCTTCGGTGTGGAGGTATTTCACCAGAAATGCGGACAACAGGTGTCAAGCCGTGTGTTCCCTTTGTCAAGCTGTAATAAGTAGGGGTAAGGACGTTAACCACCTCGGAACATCCTCCCTTATACGTCACCTGCAGCACATTCATAATAAGTCAGTGACAAGTTCAAAAACTTTGGGTGACAGCGGAAGCAGTCCACTGACCAGTAAATCCCTTCCTCTTGTAACCAAGCTCACGCAAACCACCCCACCAACTCCCTCAGTGTCAATTTCCTCCTTCCCCAGGAATGCCAATAGTCCTGCAGGCCATGTCACTGGCAATTCTGACGAGTCCTCTCCTGCCTGGGATTCCTCCGATGCATCCTTGCGTGTAACGCCTACTGCTGCTGGCGCTGCTGTTGTTGCCGCTGGGAGTCGATGGTCATCCCAGAGGGGAAGTCGTAAGCCCACTTGTACTACTTCCAGTAAGCAATTGACTGTTCAACAGTCCTTTGCGAGGAAGATGAAATATCACAGCAGTCATCCTACTGCAAAGCGGATAACTGAGGCCTTGACAACTATGTTGGTGTTAGACGTGCGTCCGGTATCCGCCGTTAGTTCACAGGGAACTAGACAATTTATTGAGGCAGTGTGCCCCCGTTACCAAATACCATCTAGGTTCCACTTCTCTAGGCAGGCGATACCGAGAATGTACACGGACGTCAGAAAAAGACTCACCAGTGTCCTAAAAAATGCAGTTGTACCCAATGTCCACTTAACCACGGACATGTGGACAAGTGGAGCAGGGCAGGGTCAGGACTATATGACTGTGACAGCCCACTGGGTAGATGTATGGACTCCCGCCGCAAGAACAGCAGCGGCGGCACCAGTAGCAGCATCTCGCAAACGCCAACTCTTTCCTAGGCAGGCTACGCTTTGTATCACCGCTTTCCAGAATACGCACACAGCTGAAAACCTCTTACGGCAACTGAGGAAGATCATCGCGGAATGGCTTACCTCAATTGGACTCTCCTGTGGATTTGTGGCATCGGACAACGCCAGCAATATTGTGTGTGCATTAAATATGGGCAAATTCCAGCACGTCCCATGTTTTGCACATACCTTGAATTTGGTGGTGCAGAATTTTTTAAAAAACGACAGGGGCGTGCAAGAGATGCTGTCGGTGGCCAGAAGAATTGCGGGACACTTTCGGCGTACAGGCACCACGTACAGAAGACTGGAGCACCACCAAAAACTACTGAACCTGCCCTGCCATCATCTGAAGCAAGAAGTGGTAACGAGGTGGAATTCAACCCTCTGTATGCTTCAGAGGTTGGAGGAGCAGCAAAAGGCCATTCAAGCCTATACAATTGAGCACGATATAGGAGGTGGAATGCACCTGTCTCAAGTGCAGTGGAGAATGATTTCAACGTTGTGCAAGGTTCTGATGCCCTTTGAACTTGCCACACGTGAAGTCAGTTCAGACACTGCCAGCCTGAGTCAGGTCATTCCCCTCATCAGGCTTTTGCAGAAGAAGCTGGAGGCATTGAAGAAGGAGCTAAAAGGGAGCGATTCCGCTAGGCATGTGGGACTTGTGGATGCAGCCCTTAATTCGCTTAACAAGGATTCACGGGTGGTCAATCTGTTGAAATCAGAGCACTACATTTTGGCCACCGTGCTCGATCCTAGATTTAAAGCCTACCTTGGATCTCTCTTTCCAGCAGACACAAGTCTGCTGGGGTTGAAAGACCTGCTGGTGACAAAATTGTCAAGTCAAGCGGAACGCGACCTGTCAACATCTCCTCCTTCACATTCTCCCGCAACTGGGGGTGCGAGGAAAAGGCTCAGAATTCCGAGCCCACCCGCTGGCGGTGATGCAGGGCAGTCTGTAGCGACTGCTGATGCTGACATCTGGTCCGGACTGAAGGACCTGACAACGATTACGGACATGTCGTCTACTGTCACTGCATATGATTCTCTCAACATTGATAGAATGGTGGAGGATTATATGAGTGACCGCATCCAAGTAGGCACGTCACACAGTCCGTACTTATACTGGCAGGAAAAAGAGGCAATTTGGAGGCCCTTGCACAAACTGGCTTTATTCTACCTAAGTTGCCCTCCCACAAGTGTGTACTCCGAAAGAGTGTTTAGTGCCGCCGCTCACCTTGTCAGCAATCGGCGTACGAGGTTACATCCAGAAAATGTGGAGAAGATGATGTTCATTAAAATGAATTATAATCAATTCCTCCGCGGAGACATTGACCAGCAGCAATTGCCTCCACAAAGTACACAGGGAGCTGAGATGGTGGATTCCAGTGGGGACGAATTGATAATCTGTGAGGAGGGGGATGTACACGGTGATATATCGGAGGGTGAAGATGAGGTGGACATCTTGCCTCTGTAGAGCCAGTTTGTGCAAGGAGAGATTAATTGCTTCTTTTTGGGGGGGGGTCCAAACCAACCCGTCATATCAGTCACAGTCGTGTGGCAGACCCTGTCACTGAAATGATGGGTTGGTTAAAGTGTGCATGTCCTGTTTTGTTTATACAACATAAGGGTGGGTGGGAGGGCCCAAGGACAATTCCATCTTGCACCACTTTTTTCTTTTCTTTTTCTTTGCATCATGTGCTGATTGGGGAGGGTTTTTTGGAAGGGACATCCTGCGTGACACTGCAGTGCCACTCCTAGATGGGCCCGGTGTTTGTGTCGGCCACTAGGGTCGCTAATCTTACTCACACAGTCAGCTACCTCATTGCGCCTCTTTTTTTCTTTGCGTCATGTGCTGTTTGGGGAGGGTTTTTTGGAAGGGACATCCTGCGTGACACTGCAGTGCCACTCCTAGATGGGCCCGGTGTTTGTGTCGGCCACTAGGGTCGCTAATCTTACTCACACAGCTACCTCATTGCGCCTCTTTTTTTCTTTGCGTCATGTGCTGTTTGGGGAGGGTTTTTTGGAAGGGACATCCTGCGTGACACTGCAGTGCCACTCCTAGATGGGCCCGGTGTTTGTGTCGGCCACTAGGGTCGCTAATCTTACTCACACAGCTACCTCATTGCGCCTCTTTTTTTCTTTGCGTCATGTGCTGTTTGGGGAGGGTTTTTTGGAAGGGCCATCCTGCGTGACACTGCAGTGCCACTCCTAGATGGGCCCGGTGTTTGTGTCGGCCACTAGGGTCGCTAATCTTACTCACACAGCTACCTCATTGCGCCTCTTTTTTTCTTTGCGTCATGTGCTGTTTGGGGAGGGTTTTTTGGAAGGGACATCCTGCGTGACACTGCAGTGCCACTCCTAGATGGGCCCGGTGTTTGTGTCGGCCACTAGGGTCGCTTATCTTACTCACACAGCGACCTCGGTGCAAATTTTAGGACTAAAAATAATATTGTGAGGTATGAGGTATTCAGAATAGACTGAAAATGAGTGTAAATTATTGTTTTTGAGGTTAATAATACTTTGGGATCAAAATGACCCCCAAATTCTATGATTTAAGCTGTTTTTTAGTGTTTTTTGAAAAAAACACCCGAATCCAAAACACACCCGAATCCGACAAAAAAAATTCGGTGAGGTTTTGACAAAACGCGTTCGAACCCAAAACACGGCCGCGGAACCGAACCCAAAACCAAAACACAAAACCCGAAAAATTTCAGGCGCTCATCTCTACTTTCAATATCAGTTTCAGGAAACATTGCTATAAGGGTTCAACAAAAACTTTTAACGTTAGGAAGGCTAACTTCAGTATGCAGAGATGTGCATTAAGCGACATTGAGTGGGAAGTTTTGTTTTATGGTAAGAACACTTCGGAAATGCGGGATGCTTTAAAAGGGTTGCTGGATAGCAATATTCACAAATTTATCCCCATGGGCAGTAAGCGCAGGAGTACCAAACTCAAACCGATGTGGCTTAACAAGAAGGTCAAGGCCGAAATCGATAAAAAGAGGCGTGCTTTCAAGGCATTTAAATCTAATGGAAAGGAGGATTCATTCCAGTACTACAAGGAATACAATAAAAGAAAAATGTTTCGTGGTTAGATACTTGTTCAAGTGAAAAAGTAGTCAGGGAGAGAATACGTAAAATAAAGATTAACAAATCACCTGGCCCGGACGGACTTCATCCGAGGGTTATTATGGAGCTTAGGTCACAACTAGCAAGACCTCTGTACTTGATTTTCAATAGTTCGATTAGATCTGGCATGGTACCGAAGGATTGGTGTATAGCGGAGGTAGAGCCATTATTTAAAAAGGGATAAAAAAATCATCCGGGTAACTACAGGCCGATTAGTTTGACATCTATAGTGGGGAAAATATTGGAAGGAATTCTAAGGGATAGCATACAGGAGTATCTGCAGACCACTAACATTATTAGCGAAAACCAGCATGGGTTTGTGAGGGACAGATCATGTCAAACTAACATAGTTAACTCTAGGAGGAAGTGAGCGAGAATCTCGACCAAGGAAAAGCAGTGGATGTGGTCTACTTAGATTTTGCAAAAGCCTTCGATACAGTGCCTTACAGGAGATTAATCATCAAATTAAAAGAGATTGGCCTAGGAAAAACTGTTTGTACATGGCAACTGGCTGGAAAACAGGGTACAGCGAGTAGTGGTCAACGGGAAGTCCTCAAGCTGGACACCGGTGTTCAGCCGAATACCACAGGGGTTAGTACTCAGGCCACTACTGTTCAACATATTTATCAATGACCTAGAAATAGGCCTGGAAAACACTGTCAATCTTTGCAGATGATACTAAACTGTGTAGGGTAATTAAATCAGAAAAAGATGTGGAGTCTCTGCAGAATGACTTATATAAACTTGAAATCTGGGCATCTAAATGGAGAATGAGGTTCAATATAGAAAAATGCAAGGTTATGCATTTTGGGACTAAAAACAAACGTGCATCCTACATATTAAACAGGGAAAGTCTATTGGTAACAGTTTTGGAAAAGAATTTGGGGGTACTCATTGATACTAAACTTAATAACCGTATACAGGGGGTCATTCCGAGTTGTTCGCTCGCAAGCTGCTTTTAGCAGCTTTGCACACGCTAAGCCGCCGCCTACTGGGAGTGAATCTTAGCTTCTTAAAATTGCGAACGAAAGATTCGCAATGTTGCGATAAGACATCTCTGTGCAGTTTCTGAGTAACTCGAAACTTACTCGGCATCTGCAATCAGTTCAGTGCTTGTCGTTCCTGGTTTGACGTCACAAACACACCCAGCGTTCAGCCAGACACTCCTCCGTTTCTCCAGCCACTCCCGCGTTTTTCCCAGAAACGGTAGCGTTTTTTCACACACACCCATAAAACGGCCAGTTTCCGCCCAGAAACACCCACTTCCTGTCAATCACACTACGATCACCAGAACGAAGAAAAAACCGTGAGTAAAATTCCTAACTGCATAGCAAATTTACTTGGCGCAGTCGCAGTGCGAACATTGCGCATGCGCACTAAGCGGAAAATCGCTGCGATGCGAAGAAATTTACCGAGCGAACAACTCGGAATGACCCCCACAATGTCAAAGTGCAGTAAAGAAGGCAAGTAAGGTGTTAGTGCGCATAAAACGGGGAACTGAGACAAGGGACAAGGATGTAATCCTGCCGCTGTACAAATCATTGGTACGTTCGCACCTGGAATATTGTGTTCAGTTTTGGGCACCACTGTATAAAAAAGATATCGGTGAACTAGAGAGGGTTCAAAGGCGAGCTACTAAATTGATTAAAGGGCTTGAGGGACTGGATTACGAGGAAAGGCTTACTTGGTTGAACATGTATACACTGGAAAAGAGGCGTCTAAGAGGAGACATTATTAATGTCTTCAAATATGTAAAGGGGCACTACAAAGAGTTATCAGAGGAATTATTTATCAAAAGAACTCTGTTTAGGACACGCAGGCACTCGCTGAGGCTGGAGGAAAGAAAATTCCGCTCGCAACGGAGGAAAGGGTTCTTCATTGTTAGGGCAATAAGGATTTGGATTTCCTTGCCAGGGAAGGTGGTAATGGTGGACACTGTAAATGCATTTAAAAGGGGATTAGATGAATTTCTGATTGAAAAGGATATCCAAGGCTACAACACTTAAAATATTGAAGTTGTTAATCCGGGTGTAATGTGATTTGTAGTTGTTAACTAGTCATAAAACATCTTCTGCAGATACTTTAAAATCAACTCAACTTAATACAATAACAGGTTGAATGCAATGGGCATTTGCCTCTTTCCAAGCTCAAATACTATGTTACTATGTTACTCTGGGGGCACGTGTATCTGGCACTCTGGGGGCATGTGTATCTGGCACTCTGGGGGTGGTACGTATATCTGGCACTCTGGGGGGGCACGTGTATCTGGCTCTCTGGGGGGGCATGTGTATCTGGCATTCTGGGGGGGTACGTGTATCTGGCACTCTGGGGGGTACGTGTATCTGGCACTCTGGGGGGCACGTGTATCTGGCACTGTGGGGGCACATGTCTGGGAAGGGGTGTGAAATGGTTAAAAATCCCCCCCAAAAAATTGCGTGGGGTCCCCCCTCCTAAGCATAACCAACCATGGGCTCTTTGAGCCGGTCCTGGTTGTAAAAATACAGGGGAAAAAATGACTGGGGTTCCCCCATATTTAAACAACCAGCACCGGGCTCTGCACCTGGTCCTGGTGCAAAAAATACGGGGGACAAAAAACGTAGGGGTCCCCCATATTTTTAACACCAGCACCGGGCTCCACTAGTCAGAGAGATAATGCCACAGCCGGGGGACACTTTTATATTGGTCCCTGTGGCCCTGGAATTAAATCCCCAACTAGCCACCCCTGGCCAGGTTACCCTGGAGGAGTGGGGACCCCTTAAATCAAGGGGTCCCCCCCTCCAGCCACCCAAGGACCAGGGGTGAAGCCCGAGGCTGTTCCCCCCCATCTGTGGGCAGTGGATGGGAGGCTGATAGCCTTTTGTGTAAAAAAATAATATATTTTTTGTAGCAGAACTACAAGTCCCAGCAAGCCTCCCCCGCAAGCGTGTACTTGGAGAACCACAAGTACCAGCATGTGAGGGAAAAACGGACCCGCTGGTACCTGTAGTTCTACTACAAAAAAAAATACCCAAATAAAATCAAAACACAGACACCGTAAAGTACAACTTTAATGTACATATATGCACACTTACATACATACATACTTACCTATGTTGACATGGAGCCCCTCGGTCCTCTTCTCCAGTAGATTCCATGGGGTACCTGTAAATAAAATATATACTTACAAAGAATCCAGTGTAGATCGGTCCTCTTCTTTCTCCTTGTAATCCACGTACTTGTTAAAATAATAAAACAAAATACCCGAACCATGAACTGAAAGGGGTCCCATGTTTACACATGGAACCCCTTTCCCTGACTGGCGGGACCTCCCGTGACTCCTGTCAAAGAGGGTCCCGCCAGCCAATCAGGGAGCGCCATGTCATGGCACTCTCCTGATTGGCTGTGCGCTCCTGCCCTATCAATCAGGAGGAGCGCACTGGTTACAATGTAGCGCAGTGGCGCTCCATTATAGCCAATGGTGGGAGCTTTGCGGTAAGCCGCGGATTAATTGGGGTCACTCTTGTGGGTGACCCCATATTTTTTGCACCAGGACCAGGCGCAGAGCCCAGTGCTGGTTGTTTAAATATGGGGGAACCCGAGTCATTTCCCCCCTGTATTTTTGCAACCAGGACCGGCTCAAAGAGCCCGAGGCTGGTTATGCTTAGGAGGGGGGACCCCACGCAATTTTCCCCCCGATTTTTTTAACTCTTTCTTCACTTCTCATAATATACACAATGAAGCCCTGCACAGATCTCACAGATCCAGCCGGGATTCATTGTGTTTTGTCAGGCAGTGTTTTACTAATCACTCACGTAAAACACTGCCCGAAAAAACACTGCCCGACATTGCGAATGACATCGACATCGGAAAATACGAAAATGCAGAATACGACAGCATAGTAAATTACACGTAAAAAACAAAAAGTTGCAAATTCTCACTAACGATGTAATCCTGACAATTACGAATATTAGTAAATATACCCCCTTGTGCCTGTAGCTATGACTGTCCTTTTTCTGTTTTGTACAATGCACTTTCTTTTAGCGAAGTGAACTCTGTGGCCTCCCTGTTCTAGGACACTTATAGCTATAAGATTTGTTCCCATTTCTGGTATGCAAAGCACATATTTGACCTTTGTAACTTTTGTCCTTGTTACTGTTTCAAATGATGTGTGTACAGGTGTTCATGTTGCAGAATTCTATAGTGTCAGGATTCACGTGGGGATTCCCCTGTATGAACATACTTGCAGGAACAGTTCTATGATTTAAGTGAAATTGTAGATTTATTATTATAGGGTAATGTAGCATTTAAAGCAGGCTGATAAACAGGTTATAGGTCCAGGTAGGCACTAATAAATATAGATAACTGATAGGTAATACTAATCATCATCATCATCATCATCATCATCATCATCATCCTGTTCTGGATAATGCTGCAGATATAATGAACAGGAACGGAACTTAGGCTGAGGAGGACAAATGCTGAGTGAAGTTAATAAAGATGAAAACCAGAACACTATTTGCAGATTGTTGTAAGTTGTTCCCAAACAGCAAAGTATAGTCCAGACAAACTGATATTAACTTGTTGGGATACAGGTAAAGAACAAAGTCCAAACAGTTGATATACACATTAAATAAAGTCCTGCTTTGTTGATTAATTAACCACTGAATCTGCAGAGTAGAGTCCCAGATAATGCACTCGATGCAGACACAAGGAAAGTAGGTTGCAATCAGGGGCATTTTAAGGGAGGAGGATCATGCGTGCAGCCTCCGTCGCGCCCCCCCCCCCCCCCCCTTCTCCAGCTGCAACGTAACTCTGGCATAATGCCATATTCTACGGCGCATGCCTAGGTATCCAGGAAAATGGCGCACACGCCTTGTTCCCGGGGACATATCAAGTGCGCATGCACAAATCACTTGGAAATATCCGTGGCTGCCATTTTCCAAGTGATTTGTGTCCGCACTACAGGGCCTGCCGCGGGACTCTGGACGGATAAGTATAATATAAAGGTGCAGTATGTACGGTGTGGGCCTCCCTGCACACAGGGGCCCGTGTGCACCGCACACACTGAACCTATTATAGAAATGCCTATGGTTGCAATAGCTAAACAAGCTATGGGTAACTGGTACATATAATAAATAATCTAGTCCTGGATGGCTGATAAACACTGGAGGTGCAGAGTAGTGTCCCAGTTTACTTACTTGAGGAAAGCATGAGGACAGCAGGTTGTGGGGGGCCAGAACCTAGAGCCAGCAGACAAACACAGAGAACACTTGCTGTGAACGTAATCAGGGCCGTTTCTTGGGGCAGGCGAGCAGTGCAACCGCACTGGGCGCCCGCAGCGGCACGAATTGTGGCTCCCTGCTTCCCCCTCCTATTTCTCCCCGAGTAACCCGCTCGGGGGGCGGAGTTTTACGTAATGACGCGGTTGCGTCGTTGCGTCACGATGCAACCCCGTCACTCCGCGAAACTCCCCCCTCCCCCGAGCGGAGTACAGAGGGGGATCCAAGTTAGGAAGAGGGAAAGGCCGGCGCGAGGAGCGACTGGTGAGGAGGGCCGAAGAGCAGTAATCGCCTCTGTAAGTATTCTCTCTCTCTCTCTTTATGTATAAAATGGGGACACCTGCCGTAATGTGTGAAATGGGGACTCTTGCCTGCCGTAGTGTGGGGATTTAATGTATCAAGGGCATTGCGGTGTGTGGCATAATATGGTGCAGAGGGCATTACTGTGTGGGGCTTAATATGGTATAATTTTTTTTTTCCTGTGGTGGTCGTGATCTGTTGGAGCAGGGTCAAAAACTGGATTGTGAGGTAGTCTTTTCAGACGAGGCCATGCCCATTTAAATGAGGCCACACCCTTTTCGGGTGCGCGCGCAAGTTTTTTTTTTTTTTATCTAGGTGTGTGTGGGGGGGGCACATTTTTTAATGTCATGGGGGGCGCATTTTTAAATCTCGCACTGGGAGCCAAATTGGCTAGAAACAGCCCTGAACGTAATCTATGGTGTAGATACAGAGGCAGACTTGAATTAAACTGGCATAGGAGGGACTGTGAAGCAGGTTTAAATAAGGGAGTACAGGTGCTGCTCACAGCTACTGCATTAGCAAATTACCATAAGCTGCAGGGACACAGACCAGAGTGTGCTAGAAGCAACAGAGCAGAGAGTGGTACCCCAGGCAGGGAAGAGGAGCTGCACAGATTAGGACATATAGGCACACACCAGCGAATGACTCTGACTAATAACAGCCCAAGTACGTGACCAGTGGTGTTGATTTATTGATAGACAGCAGGTACAGCCGTGCTCACTGTTACATTTACACTGGTGATGAAGTGGAGGGGGATTTCATTCAGCTTACCAGACAGAGAGTGTATACTGCAAACAGGTTGTGGTGCAGGGATAATGGAACAGCTTTATAGCAAGTATCAACCAGCAAGAGACAACCTTTTCCCACCATGTCAAACTGCACACTGAAAATACAAGATGGCCCCTGCACATGCTCAGAGGAGATCTCAGAGACCATCTTGGCTTAGGGCTTGAAGCTCCCTGCAGAACAGAAAGACTGGAGTCTGCACACTCCTCTTTAAACAGTATCTGCTTTTCCCCCCCCTGCCCTACTTCACTTATAAGACATATATTTTTAATACATTTTGATATATTTAATGTATTTATAAGTAGGACTGCTTATATGAAGAACATATCATAAAAAAATGTATCTGTGACTGCAAATCAAATAAAGTTCCTAACAATACTACATTTAACCAATTCTCATGCCCATACAGTATTATTGGACATACAGGGCATTACCAGCATCACACATAAACAGCAATATATATGTTCCATCTACTCAGTTTATTAATGCGCTTTTCTTTTCTGCTGCGGGGTACACTGGGCTCCACAAGTCTGGACAATGGGGTGTAGAGTAGGATCTTGATCCGAGGCACCAACAGGCTCAAAGCTTTGACTGTTCCCAGAATGCACAGCGCCGCCTCCTATATCACCCCGCCTCCCAGCACAGGAGCTCAGTTTGTCAGTTGGTGCTGCAGTAAGCAGGCACTTAACAGAGGGGCTGCTCCAAGCAGCCCTGAGAAATGCTTTTTATGAGGTAAAAAGTGAAGACTTCAAGGGCAGCAGCAGTGGTAAATGTCTTGTGACATTCTCTGCTGCAGCTCCAGCTCTCCCCAGCTGCGCTGTACACTCCCGAGCCCTGGTTGCCGGGTACCTACAGCGGAGGCTCTGGTTTTCTTCATGTTAGACACACACGGCTGGGGTCTCCAGGATCGCGTGGCCGCGCTTCGGGAGGTGGTAAGTGGGTCCCGCTCGCGACACCCGGTCCTTATCTCGATCCGGTGCGGTCAGTGGGAGGCGGGTCGCGCGCGCTGGCGGTGGACACTGTGGATACAGGCGATCCCACTAGATCACCAGGGCATGGGCGCAGGTCTGGTTTTCTCTTAAAACCGATTTTAATATCGCCCGCAGTACCCGGTGGTTTTGCCAGCAAGGGGGATAAGGCTTAGACCTGAAGCCCCTCCCCCAGCCCCAGGGCGCCATTTCCAGCAAGTGTTCCCGCTCCTGGAGCTGTATCTCTGTCTTTTCCTCACTCCCTGTCAGTGTCTGCGGCACCATTACTCCTCAGCTCACTGTTCCTGGGACTGCTTGGGCAAATCCTCCTATGTAAAGCCGCCTGGTTGTCAGCGCTGTGCCTTTACATGACACTTAAGTATTCTACCGAAGTTTTTAGTCAGTGTTAGTAAGAAAGAGTGCATTTGGACAGTGTTTTATAGTACAATTACCCTGTGATATACATCCAGTTTCTTACTGTGTAGTGTTATATCTATTGACTATATAGCTGTGTAAGCTAGTCCAGTGCAGTATTATTGTCTGTAATAACCTCTGCATTGTACAAACTGTGACTATTTGTGTGTGCATTGATAGCTGAGTGGTGTCCATCTCGTGTCTTTCACTCAACTTGCTATCCCTATATTCTATAACCTGAGGGGGCTTGGTGCGTCAGGTGTTATATAATATAGGATTTTCACAAAGGTATACTGTATAACGTATTTTTCTCTGTGATTTAGTCACCATATCTCTCCTTTATCTCTGCTAGTGCTGACTACACTGCGCAGGGGTTTGGGTTTAGGGATATAGTGCTGCTGATAATTGTACTGTGTTACCTCATACTGCAAGTTATATCATGTCTGCTTCTGAGGGTAACGGTTCTGGGGCGGAACACACTGCTGGTGTTGCTGAAGCCAAAGGCACATATGGGGAGAATATAGCAGCTGTGGGCTCTGGTTCTGGGGGCTCCTTGCCCCCCCAGTGGGACTGTGGCAACGGAGGCACATACTGACCCTCCGTGGGTCGCTTTTTCCACGCTTCTGCATACGCTAGTTCATAAACTAACACCCCCTATGGGACCCACAATGCCGGTACAACCGTATGTGGTCCCTGCAGCTAACCCGCCGTGGCCGGACGATTTATCTGCTCAATTAAAGAAGTTGAACCAGTCCCTGACTACTAAAAAGTCTGACCATCGCTCGCCTAAGTCCAAGAGGTCCTCTAAGCGAGCGCTCCTCTCCTCACAATCCACTGCTGTCACTGACACCTCGTCTGATGAAGACAGCACATACACTGACCCCACAGGTTCTGACTCAGATACGGCTGATGGGGAGGGTAGTCATGTGGATGTTCCTGATCTTTTGGAGGCTATTAAATTAATTCTGCAGATTACGGATGATCCCAAGCCATCCGTTCCTCCTAAGAAACCAGATAGGTTCAAGCGTCAGAAGGTGATTAAACAAGTTTTACCTCACTCTGACCACCTAGTGGATATACGTCAGGAACCCTGGCAAAGCTCGGGTACGAAGTTTGTGCCTCAAAAGAAGATGCTGGCTCGCTATCCCCTCGCACCAGAGCTGTCTAAGAATTGGGAAACGCCTCCTTCAGTAGACTCACATGTGGCTAGGATGGTGGTTTCCTCAGCTCTACCTGTCACTACCGTCACGTCTCTAAAAGAGCCTACGGATAAAAGTGTCGAGGGTTGTCTAAAAGCGATTTACACCCTCACGGGTGCTGCACAAAGGCCCACTATTGCAGCTACATGGGCGGCAGAGGCTAGACAATGCTTGTCATATATTGTCACAGCTTCTCGCTATATTAAAGAGGTGGCTTCTGATGCCGGTATCCTAGCAGCCAAGGCCTCTACTACGTCAGTCCTGGCTCGCAGGATATTGTGGCTGAGATCCTGGTCTGTGGATCTGGACTCTAGAAAAACCCTGGAGGTACTCCCTTTCAAATGGGATATTCTGTTTGGGGAGGACTTAAATAAGATAGTGGCTGACTTGGCTACTGCCAAAACTTCCTGTCTGCCTAATACAGCTCCTTCTGTGTCGAAGGCCAAAGGCACGTCCTTTCGCCACTTTCGTCCTTCAGGTAAAGCAAAAGGTCAGGCGTACCATAAGCAGGCCCGCACTTCCAAACCTGGTAAGCCGAAGCCCAAAAGAGCCCTGGCTGCCCGTCAGCCAGCAGCCAAGACCGATAAGCCTGCCGCATGATGGGGCGGGCCTCCCCCTGGGGGATCCCAGGGTGGGGGGACGGCTTCTAGGGTATACCCAGGAATGGTTGAAGACTACTTCAGATGCCTGGGTACGGGAAGTCGTCACTTGAGGTTACGCCATAGCCTTCAAAAACCGACCCCCTCATCGATTTTGCCAGACAGACGTCCCGTCGGACCAGACAAAGGCAAACACTCTGCATTCAGTGGTACAGACCCTCCTGGATGCAGGAGTCGTAGTACAGGTGCCTCTTGCTCAGAAGGGCCCGGGGTACTATTCTCCGCTGTTTCTAGTCCCGAAACCGAATGGGTCCTCCCGGCCCATTCTCAACCTCAAGGCACTGAACAAGTTTGTGAAGGTTTCCAAGTTCCGTATGGAAACCCTTCGCTCTATAGTTCTGGCCTTGGAACCTGGGGACTACATGGTCTCCCTGGACATACAGGATGCTTACCTGCATATTCCTATAGCAGTGTCACATCAACAATACCTGAGGTTCGCTATTGGCAACCTCCATTATCAGTTTCGGGCGTTACATTTTGGTTTAACAACAGCTCCGCGAGTCTTCACCAAAGTTATGGCGGTGATGACGGTGGTACTCCGCCGTCAAGGGGTCAGGATACTGCCGTATCTGGACGACTTGTTAATCCTGGCAAATTCCCCAGATCTTCTCCTGCGTCATCTGGATATGACAGTCCGGTTTCTACAAGCCCACGGGTGGCTCATCAACTGGAAGAAATCCTCCTTGGTCCCTGCTCAGAGCATGGTGCATCTGGGAGCGCTGTTGGACACTCACAACCAGAGGTTGTTCTTGTCTCAGGAGAAAGTCCTGAAACTTCAGGACAGGATTTGTTGCTTCCTTTCTCGTCCGCAAGTGTCGATACATTCGGCAATGCAGGTGCTGGGCCTCATGGTATCAGCATTTGACATGGTGGAGTATGCTCAATTCCATTCTCGCCCCCTCCCGAAGCTGATTCTAGCCAAATGGGACGGTCTGCCTCCCCGGATCAGGTCTCAAATGATCTCTTTGACTCCGGAGGTCCGTCTGTCGCTGCTCTGGTGGCTCCAGGACCGACAATTGTGCAGAGGCCGTCCCTTCTGGATATCCAACTGGGTCCTGTTGACAACAGATGCCAGTCTAAGAGGTTGGGGCGCGGTGCTGGAGCAGCACTCCTTGCAGGGTCGGTGGACCAAGGAGGAATCTCTCCTCTCGATCAACATTCTGGAATTGCGGGCGGTCTTCAATGCGTTGAACCTAGCCCAGCATTTGATTCAGAACCATCCTTTTCAAGTACAGTCGGACAACGCCACCACAGTGGCTTACATAAATCATCAAGGCGGCACTCGAAGCCGTTTGGCAATGAAGGAAGCCTCACGGATTCTACGTTGGGCAGAACGCCATTTACCGGCAATATCGGCAATATTCATTCCGGGAGTCCTGAATTGGGAAGCGGACTTTCTCAGTCGTCAGGACGTGCATGCCGGCGAGTGGGGCCTCCATCCAGAAGTGTTTCAACTCCTCAAGGAAAGGTGGGGCCTTTCAGATGTGGATCTGATGGCGTCTCGACACAATCACAAGGTTCCGATCTTCGGAGCAAGGACAAGGGATCCTCAAGCAGCATTCGTGGATGCACTGGCAGTGCCGTGGAGGTTTCGGCTGCCGTACATGTTCCCTCCGGTGTCACTCCTGCCCAGGGTAATTCGGAAGTTCAAGCAAGAAAAAGGAAATCTGCTTCTCATAGCTCCTGCGTGGCCCAGACGGCACTGTTTCTCAGACCTGCAAGGCCTATCGTCAGAGCGTCCACTTCTACTTCCACAACGCCCAGACCTCCTCGTTCAGGGCCCCTGTGTCTACCAGGACCTAGCCCGGCTGTCTTTGACGGCGTGGCTCTTGAGGCTTCCGTCTTAATAGCTAAGGGTTTTTCTAAAAAGGTCATTAAAACTATGTTGCGGGCCCGGAAACCGGCCTCTACTCGGATTTACCATCGGGTCTGGCATTCCTACTTTGGTGCGCATCTAACCATTATGATGCTTCCAAGTTTAGTACAGCCAAACTTTTGGCTTTTCTACAGCAGGGCCTAGATTTAGGCCTGCGTCTGGCCTCCCTCAAGGTTCATATTTCTGCCTTGTCGGTGTGGTTTCGGAAAAAAATTGCGACTTTACCTGATGTTCATACTTTCACTCAGGGTGTGTTGCGTATCCAACCTCCCTATGTCCCGCCTGTGGCTTCTTGGGACTTGTCGGTGGTTTTGGAGGCGTTGCAGGAGCCTCCATTTGAACCTCTTGGTTCAGCTGACCTTAAGTGGCTTTCCCTTAAGGTGGTGTTCTTGCTGGCTATTGCCTCTGCTAGAAGAGTGTCGGATTTGGGTGACTTGTCTTGTAGTTCCCCATATCTGATTTTTCACCGTGACCGGGCGGTTCTTAGGACTCATCCCGGATAAGGTGGTTTCTTCGTTCCACCTTAATCAGGAGAGTGTGGTTCCAGCTTTTGTCTCTCCTTATTTGTTCCTCTGGGAACACGTTCATAAGGTTCTATGCCTTAGATACTGCCGCTTCCCAGGATGCTTCCTTTGGTCGCCGGGTTCTTGTGCCCGCTACAGTGCATCCCCTCCCATAAGGAACTGCTTTAGGACATCCCCATTGTCCAGACTTGTGGAGCCCAGTGTACCCCGCAGCAGAAAACGAGTTTTATGGTAAGAACTTACCCTTGTTAAAACTCTTTCTGCGAGGTACACTGGGCTCCACAAGGCGCCCACCCTGACGCACTTAGCTTCTTTGGGTTGATATGGCATTAGCCGCTGACACTTCTCTTGTTGTGAGAGTATGGTGTATGTGGCTACTAACCATTGTCGTCTCTTTTCCTGCTACTGCGTTGGGCTGGTTAACTAAACTGAGCTCCTGTGCTGGGAGGCGGGGTGATATAGGGGGCGGCGCTGTGCATTCTGGGAACAGTCAAAGCTTTGAGCCTGTTGGTGCCTCGGATCAAGATCCTACTCTACACCCCATTGTCCAGACTTGTGGAGCCCAGTGTACCTCGCAGAAAGAGTTTTAACAAGGGTAAGTTCTTACCATAAAACTCGTTATTTGCTGGTAACAACACGCAAATTAACTGCCAAAACGAAAAGTCACTTCAAAGCAAATCATACTACTTGGGGGGATATTAAGAGAGGAGGGGGGTCGTGTGCAGTCTGCATCTGGGCAACCTCCCCTGTATAGCCGGCAGTCTAGGGTTTGTGAGAGCTAGACTCTAGCAGGTCTCGGATAAAATTATGTATCGGCCATTTTCCCAGCAATTTAACTACTGCGAATGTGGAAAATGCTGTTGTACGATTTTCTCAGTGATTTTGCAGTGCTGCAGCTGCAGATGGTGGGACTCTGAAGAGGAAAGTACTGAAGATATAGATGCAGCGTGTGTGGTGAGGAGCCCATGTGTACCTCACGCACTGCATCTATTTTAGATATTCCATTAATACCACTACATTTACATATTTCCTGTAGAGATGAGCGCCGGAAATTTTTCGGGTTTTGTGTTTTGGTTTTGGGTTCGGTTCCGCGGCCGTGTTTTGGGTTCGACCGCGTTTTGGCAAAACCTCACCGAATTTTTTTTGTCGGATTCGGGTGTGTTTTGGATTCGGGTGTTTTTTTCAAAAAACCCTAAAAAACAGCTTAAATCATAGAATTTGGGGGTAATTTTGATCCCAAAGTATTATTAACCTCAAAAAACATAATTTACACTCATTTTCAGCCTATTCTGAACACATCACACCTCACAATATTATTTTTAGTCCTAAAATTTGCACCGAGGTCGCTGTGTGAGTAAGATAAGCGACCCTAGTGGCCGACACAAACACCGGGCCCATCTAGGAGTGGCACTGCAGTGTCACGCAGGATGGCCCTTCCAAAAAACCCTCCCCAAACAGCACATGACGCAAAGAAAAAAAGAGGCGCAATGAGGTAGCTGACTGTGTGAGTAAGATTAGCGACCCTAGTGGCCGACACAAACACCGGGCACATCTAGGAGTGGCACTGCAGTGTCACGCAGGATGTCCCTTCCAAAAAACCCTCCCCAAACAGCACATGACGCAAAGAAAAAAAGAGGCGCAATGAGGTAGCTGACTGTGTGAGTAAGATTAGCGACCCTAGTGGCCGACACAAACACCGGGCCCATCTAGGAGTGGCACTGCAGTGTCACGCAGGATGTCCCTTCCAAAAAACCCTCCCCAAACAGCACATGACGCAAAGAAAAAAAGAGGCGCAATGAGGTAGCTGACTGTGTGAGTAAGATTAGCGACCCTAGTGGCCGACACAAACACCGGGCCCATCTAGGAGTGGCACTGCAGTGTCACGCAGGATGTCCCTTCCAAAAAACCCTCCCCAATCAGCACATGATGCAAAGAAAAAGAAAAGAAAAAAGAGGTGCAAGATGGAATTATCCTTGGGCCCTCCCACCCACCCTTATGTTGTATAAACAAAACAGGACATGCACACTTTAACCAACCCATCATTTCAGTGACAGGGTCTGCCACACGACTGTGACTGATATGACGGGTTGGTTTGGACCCCCCCCAAAAAAGAAGCAATTAATCTCTCCTTGCACAAACTGGCTCTACAGAGGCAAGATGTCCACCTCATCTTCACCCTCCGATATATCACCGTGTACATCCCCCTCCTCACAGATTATCAATTCGTCCCCACTGGAATCCACCATCTCAGCTCCCTGTGTACTTTGTGGAGGCAATTGCTGCTGGTCAATGTCTCCGCGGAGGAATTGATTATAATTCATTTTAATGAACATCATCTTCTCCACATTTTCTGGATGTAACCTCGTACGCCGATTGCTGACAAGGTGAGCGGCGGCACTAAACACTCTTTCGGAGTACACACTTGTGGGAGGGCAACTTAGGTAGAATAAAGCCAGTTTGTGCAAGGGCCTCCAAATTGCCTCTTTTTCCTGCCAGTATAAGTACGGACTGTGTGACGTGCCTACTTGGATGCGGTCACTCATATAATCCTCCACCATTCTATCAATGTTGAGAGAATCATATGCAGTGACAGTAGACGACATGTCCGTAATCGTTGTCAGGTCCTTCAGTCCGGACCAGATGTCAGCATCAGCAGTCGCTCCAGACTGCCCTGCATCACCGCCAGCGGGTGGGCTCGGAATTCTGAGCCTTTTCCTCGCACCCCCAGTTGCGGGAGAATGTGAAGGAGGAGATGTTGACAGGTCGCGTTCCGCTTGACTTGACAATTTTGTCACCAGCAGGTCTTTCAACCCCAGCAGACCTGTGTCTGCCGGAAAGAGAGATCCAAGGTAGGCTTTAAATCTAGGATCGAGCACGGTGGCCAAAATGTAGTGCTCTGATTTCAACAGATTGACCACCCGTGAATCCTTGTTAAGCGAATTAAGGGCTGCATCCACAAGTCCCACATGCCTAGCGGAATCGCTCCGTGTTAGCTCCTTCTTCAATGCCTCCAGCTTCTTCTGCAAAAGCCTGATGAGGGGAATGACCTGACTCAGGCTGGCAGTGTCTGAACTGACTTCACGTGTGGCAAGTTCAAAGGGCATCAGAACCTTGCACAACGTTGAAATCATTCTCCACTGCACTTGAGACAGGTGCATTCCATCTCCTATATCGTGCTCAATTGTATAGGCTTGAATGGCCTTTTGCTGCTCCTCCAACCTCTGAAGCATATAGAGGGTTGAATTCCACCTCGTTACCACTTCTTGCTTCAGATGATGGCAGGGCAGGTTCAGTAGTTTTTGGTGGTGCTCCAGTCTTCTGTACGTGGTGCCTGTACGCCGAAAGTGTCCCGCAATTTTTCTGGCCACCGACAGCATCTCTTGCACGCCCCTGTCGTTTTTTAAAAAATTCTGCACCACCAAATTCAAGGTATGTGCAAAACATGGGACGTGCTGGAATTTGCCCATATTTAATGCACACACAATATTGCTGGCGTTGTCCGATGCCACAAATCCACAGGAGAGTCCAATTGGGGTAAGCCATTCCGCGATGATCTTCCTCAGTTGCCGTAAGAGGTTTTCAGCTGTGTGCGTATTCTGGAAAGCGGTGATACAAAGCGTAGCCTGCCTAGGAAAGAGTTGGCGTTTGCGAGATGCTGCTACTGGTGCCGCCGCTGCTGTTCTTGCGGCGGGAGTCCATACATCTACCCAGTGGGCTGTCACAGTCATATAGTCCTGACCCTGCCCTGCTCCACTTGTCCACATGTCCGTGGTTAAGTGGACATTGGGTACAACTGCATTTTTTAGGACACTGGTGAGTCTTTTTCTGACGTCCGTGTACATTCTCGGTATCGCCTGCCTAGAGAAGTGGAACCTAGATGGTATTTGGTAACGGGGGCACACTGCCTCAATAAATTGTCTAGTTCCCTGTGAACTAACGGCGGATACCGGACGCACGTCTAACACCAACATAGTTGTCAAGGACTCAGTTATCCGCTTTGCAGTAGGATGACTGCTGTGATATTTCATCTTCCTCGCAAAGGACTGTTGAACAGTCAATTGCTTACTGGAAGTAGTACAAGTGGGCTTACGACTTCCCCTCTGGGATGACCATCGACTCCCAGCGGCAACAACAGCAGCGCCAGCAGCAGTAGGCGTTACACGCAAGGATGCATCGGAGGAATCCCAGGCAGGAAAGGACTCGTCAGACTTGCCAGTGACATGGCCTGCAGGACTATTGGCATTCCTGGGGAAGGAGGAAATTGACACTGAGGGAGTTGGTGGGGTGGTTTGCGTGAGCTTGGTTACAAGAGGAAGGGATTTACTGGTCAGTGGACTGCTTCCGCTGTCACCCAAAGTTTTTGAACTTGTCACTGACTTATTATGAATGCGCTGCAGGTGACGTATAAGGGAGGATGTTCCGAGGTGGTTAACGTCCTTACCCCTACTTATTACAGCTTGACAAAGGGAACACACGGCTTGACACCTGTTGTCCGCATTTCTGGTGAAATACCTCCACACCGAAGAGCTGATTTTTTTGGTATTTTCACCTGGCATGTCAACGGCCATATTCCTCCCACGGACAACAGGTGTCTCCCCGGGTGCCTGACTTAAACAAACCACCTCACCATCAGAATCCTCCTGGTCAATTTCCTCCCCAGCGCCAGCAACACCCATATCCTCCTCATCCTGGTGTACTTCAACACTGACATCTTCAATCTGACTATCAGGAACTGGACTGCGGGTGCTCCTTCCAGCACTTGCAGGGGGCATGCAAATAGTGGAAGGCGCATGCTCTTCACGTCCAGTGTTGGGAAGGTCAGGCATCGCAAACGACACAATTGGACTCTCCTTGTGGATTTGGGATTTCAAAGAACGCACAGTTCTTTGCGGTGCTTTTGCCAGCTTGAGTCTTTTCAGTTTTCTAGCGAGAGGCTGAGTGCTTCCATCCTCATGTGAAGCTGAACCACTAGCCATGAACATAGGCCAGGGCCTCAGCCGTTCCTTGCCACTCCGTGTGGTAAATGGCATATTGGCAAGTTTACGCTTCTCCTCCGACAATTTTATTTTAGGTTTTGGAGTCCTTTTTTTTCTGATATTTGGTGTTTTGGATTTGACATGCTCTGTACTATGACATTGGGCATCGGCCTTGGCAGACGACGTTGCTGGCATTTCATCGTCTCGGCCATGACTAGTGGCAGCAGCTTCAGCACGAGGTGGAAGTGGATCTTGATCTTTCCCTAATTTTGGAACCTCAACTTTTTTGTTCTCCATATTTTATAGGCAGAACTAAAAGGCACCTCAGGTAAACAATGGAGATGGATGGATTGGATACTAGTATACAATTATGGACGGACTGCCACGGTTAGGTGGTATAAAAAAACCACGGTTAGGTGGTATATATTATAATAATAATACAATTATGGATGGACGGACTGCCTGCCGACTGCCGACACAGAGGTAGCCACAGCCGTGAACTACCGCACTGTACACTGGTTGATAAAGAGATAGTAGTATACTCGTAACAACTAGTATGACACTATGACGACGGTATAAAGAATGGAAAAAAAACCACGGTTAGGTGGTATATATTATAATAATAATACAATTATGGATGGACGGACTGCCTGCCGACTGCCGACACAGAGGTAGCCACAGCCGTGAACTACCGCACTGTACACTGGTTGATAAAGAGATAGTAGTATACTCGTAACAACTAGTATGACACTATGACGACGGTATAAAGAATGAAAAAAAAACCACGGTTAGGTGGTATATATTATAATAATAATACAATTATGGATGGACGGACTGCCTGCCGACTGCCGACACAGAGGTAGCCACAGCCGTGAACTACCGCACTGTACACTGGTTGATAAAGAGATAGTAGTATACTCGTAACAACTAGTATGACACTATGACGACGGTATAAAGAATGAAAAAAAAACCACGGTTAGGTGGTATATATTATAATAATAATACAATTATGGATGGACGGACTGCCTGCCGACTGCCGACACAGAGGTAGCCACAGCCGTGAACTACCGCACTGTACACTGGTTGATAAAGAGATAGTAGTATACTCGTAACAATTAGGATGACACTATGACGGTATAAAGAATGAAAAAAAAAACCACGGTTAGGTGGTAGGTATATAATAATAAATAATACAATTCTGGTCGGACGGACTGCCTGCCGTGTGCCGACACAGAGGTAGCCACAGCCGTGAACTACCGCACTGTACACTGGTTGATAAAGAGATAGTAGTATACTCGTAACAATTAGGATGACACTATGACGGTATAAAGAATGAAAAAAAAAACCACGGTTAGGTGGTAGGTATATAATAATAAATAATACAATTCTGGTCGGACGGACTGCCTGCCGTGTGCCGACACAGAGGTAGCCACAGCCGTGAACTACCGCACTGTACACTGGTTGATAAAGAGATAGTAGTATACTCGTAACAATTAGGATGACACTATGACGGTATAAAGAATGAAAAAAAAAACCACGGTTAGGTGGTAGGTATATAATAATAAATAATACAATTCTGGTCGGACGGACTGCCTGCCGTGTGCCGACACAGAGGTAGCCACAGCCGTGAACTACCGCACTGTACACTGGTTGATAAAGAGATAGTAGTATACTCGTAACAATTAGGATGACACTATGACGGTATAAAGAATGAAAAAAAAAACCACGGTTAGGTGGTAGGTATATAATAATAAATAATACAATTCTGGTCGGACGGACTGCCTGCCGTGTGCCGACACAGAGGTAGCCACAGCCGTGAACTACCGCACTGTACACTGGTTGATAAAGAGATAGTAGTATACTCGTAACAATTAGGATGACACTATGACGGTATAAAGAATGAAAAAAAAACCACGGTTAGGTGGTAGGTATATAATAATAAATAATACAATTCTGGTCGGACGGACTGCCTGCCGTGTGCCGACACAGAGGTAGCCACAGCCGTGAACTACCGCACTGTACACTGGTTGATAAAGAGATAGTAGTATACTCGTAACAATTAGGATGACACTATGACGGTATAAAGAATGAAAAAAAAACCACGGTTAGGTGGTAGGTATATAATAATAAATAATACAATTCTGGTCGGACGGACTGCCTGCCGTGTGCCGACACAGAGGTAGCCACTGCCGTGAACTACCGCACTGTACACTGGTTGATAAAGAGATAGTAGTATACTCGTAACAATTAGGATGACACTATGACGGTATAAAGAATGAAAAAAAAAACC
The DNA here is from genome assembly GCF_028390025.1 of Pseudophryne corroboree. NCBI lineage: Eukaryota > Metazoa > Chordata > Amphibia > Anura > Myobatrachidae > Pseudophryne > Pseudophryne corroboree. Next base: position 530,855,060 of record NC_086446.1, on the reverse strand, counting down.
ACGGTTAGGTGGTAGGTATATAATAATAAATAATACAATTCTGGTCGGACGGACTGCCTGCCGTGTGCCGACACAGAGGTAGCCACAGCCGTGAACTACCGCACTGTACACTGGTTGATAAAGAGATAGTAGTATACTCGTAACAATTAGGATGACACTATGACGGTATAAAGAATGAAAAAAAAAACCACGGTTAGGTGGTAGGTATATAATAATAAATAATACAATTCTGGTCGGACGGACTGCCTGCCGTGTGCCGACACAGAGGTAGCCACAGCCGTGAACTACCGCACTGTACACTGGTTGATAAAGAGATAGTAGTATACTCGTAACAATTAGGATGACACTATGACGGTATAAAGAATGAAAAAAAAACCACGGTTAGGTGGTAGGTATATAATAATAAATAATACAATTCTGGTCGGACGGACTGCCTGCCGTGTGCCGACACAGAGGTAGCCACAGCCGTGAACTACCGCACTGTACTGTGTCTGCTGCTAATATAGACTGGTTGATATTTAAAGAGATATTAGTAGTATACAACAATACTATACTGGTGGTCAGGCACTGGTCACCACTCCTGCAGCAAAAGTGTGCACTGTTAATTAATATAATTGTACTCCTGGCTCCTGCTAACAACCTGCAGTGCTCCCCAGTCTCCCCCACAATTAATTATAAGCTTTTAATTTATACATTGATGACTGTGCAGCACACTGGGCTGAGCTGAGTGCACACAGACTGAGTCACACTGTGTGACTGACTGTGCTGTGTATCGTTTTTTTTTTCAGGCAGAGAACGGATATAGCAGAGAGAAGTGAACGGATATATTATATTAAATAAAAGTTAACTAGCAACTGCACTGGTCACTGACTGTGGTAAACTAACTCTGTCTGCGACTCTGCACAATCTCTCTCTCTCTATCTAATCTATCTCTATTCTAATGGAGAGGACGCCAGACACGTCCTCTCCCTATCAATCTCAATGCACGAGTGAAAATGGCGGCGACGCGCGGCTCCTTATATAGAATCCGAGTCTCGCGATAGAATCCGAGCCTCGCGAGAATCCGACAGCGTCATGATGACGTTCGGGCGCGCTCGGGTTAACCGAGCAAGGCGGGAAGATCCGAGTCGCTCGGACCCGTGAAAAAAACCATGAAGTTCGGGCGGGTTCGGATTCCGAGGAACCGAACCCGCTCATCTCTAATTTCCTGTTATTCATTTCACTTTTACCTGTTTTATCCCACTGTATAGCTTAGTACACTCATTTTATTTTCTTACATTGGCTTACATGCCCACATAACTAGACTTACATTATATCATGATAAGTGGAGCTCCATGTGCCAGCTGGGTCAGAAGCTGCCACACAAGGCTACCTGCACCAGGGGTTAAATTGGGCCAGAACAGGGTGGGACTGTTTCCATCACCTGTTTCAGTAGTTAGAAATTGTTGTTGCCTCCACAGTGGTCCTGACCCTGCAATTGCCCTAACAAGTGTCCAACGGCACATGTTCCCAGAAAGTGTCTGCCTAGCTGCTGTGTCTCTGGATTCTGCTAGGGCAGTGCATACAGAGCACAATGGCTCCTGAGTCCCCTCCACAGTTTCACGTTATACATTATGTCGATGAAGTTTAGGAGTGGACTTGAGAAGCTCTCTGTGCTGTATGTGGAAGGATTCAATAGAGTAGCCAGAAAATGTGAGGTGAGCACACAGGGGGGCACTGTGTGGCATATGGGGGGTGGGTGGAGCAGTGTGGTGCATACTGAGGAGGGACTGTGTGGCATACGGGGAGCACTGTGGTACATATTGGCTGGGAACTGTGACATACAAGGGGTACACTGTGGGGTATATTGGGAGAGAAATACAGTAAGTGCCATACAAGGAGGCCACTGTGGGGCATATTGGGGGGGTGCAGTGTGGCTTGGACCAGGTCTCCCTGCAGAGGCTTGTAATATTGATTGGCTCCTTGGTCAATCATGAAATGTACGCTGCCACTATTTTTTTTTTTTCAACTGTATTGTGCCATAACATGGTGTGAATGTCTGTATAGGGGTGTAAAGTATGTATGGATTCTGAATATTTTTAAACATTCAGCATGTCGACACTGATGCAATGTCAGCATTGTGATAATGTTAACATAGTGTTTTCTTATTATTCTGTCCCTAACCCTAGCAATAACTCTAACGGTAATCCTAAAGCTAACTGTAACTCTAAGCCCCAGGTCAATGGCAATGAGCCAGGTCTCCTGGACTCACGACATGCCCCCATTTTCCTAGAGACACACACTTCGGGCAGGGGAGAGCTAGTAGCTGCACACAGCCTTCCTGGCTCTCTGTGGGAACGGCCCAACCCACCAGACCATCTTCCCTTCTGGCATATGCCAGAAGATCCAGATGGGCAGTCGGGCCCTGTGTATGTAAGTAAAATGTGTATTTATTGCGGCTCATGTTACAAGTTAAACTACAACTGTGGTTTAATAAGTTAGGTAACGCAACTCACATATGTATTGTTCTCTATTTCATTCTAATTTCCCACCAGGCCAGAGCTGGTAGACCACTGCTTTTCCTCCTAGTCATTAGACTGCACCTTATATCAGTCATACTGTCCCAACATCAGTTGTTAGATGGTGGGGCTGGTGGAAACATTCTCAAACATGTGTGATCAGATTTCTGTATCTAAAGGGCTCATCAGCCACTGAAATCCATCATCAACTTGTACGATGATAATGTGCACAACCGCATGTGTGAGTTGTTACATATTTACCATTGGGAGGTACTGGAACATCCTCCCTATAGCCCTGACCTGGCACCGGGTGATTTCCATCTCTCTGCACCGTTGAAGAAGCAGCTGGGTGGAAGGCGATTAGCAACCGAAGGTGAAGTCATGTCCTGGCTTCAGGCGCTTGACACTTATTTTTTTTCTATACTGGGATAGATGTCTTGGTGTGCCATTGGAACTAATGCTTAGACAAGTATGGGGACTATGTGGAAAAATAATCTGTACCAATACCACTATCGATTATACCTATGAGTTAAATAAATGTGCACAATGAGAGGTCTTGTTTTCTTATTTATTGAACCATCCTTGTATTACTTATGTTTGCCTCAGCTCAGCAATGTCTGAAATACTGTATGTTATAACAAATATTAGAACTAATTTTTTCCACTAGTTGACCGCTACCTTTCTTCATCTCCATCTGTAATAAATGCTTCCACTCCTGTCCTTATAATTCCTTGCCCCGGGCCCTACCCTCTCCTAAGTATTCTCTCCCCTGCTACCACTTGCATTTCATTCTTTCTCTCCTGCCACTCCTTACAGGCAACAGGTAGAATTAGACATATTCTTGGTATCACACATCATGCTGCTTCTCTGTCATGTGAACACAGTAAGGAAGGCGATGATGTCACCGGAACACTCTACTCAAAGTCGCTCAGTGATGTTAAGAATGGTGTACGTTACAAGGAAATTCCCCTGCTCTACATGCTCTTTGTATATGAGGTAAGAAACGGACAGAATATAATCAATCACCAGGAACAAGGGAACATCATCTGCTGATATGCAAGAAGGGTGGCTTTATGGACTAAATGGGTTTGCCCCACAAGTAAAGTAATTGGACTATCATTGGGATATGGAAGAGAGTTATTTTGAATTATGCTGTGATGAGGTTATTGAGTTAACAGCAGGGATGTGCGGTGAGGTAAATGGCTGAGGAGGCACTGGCTAGTACCAGAACCAGATATATGAGCCAAAGGGTTCATGTGGGCATTATACACAGATGCAGCAGTATATAAACTCCTAGAAATTTGGTGAGTTTTGATCAGAGATGTGCAGAAAAGATAAGCACTGCCTCACCTGCCATAGACTTTTTACTCCAGACATTTGACTATAAAAATGATTAGAATAATACAAAGAAGATATTTCTAACATATTCTTTATTTTTTTCATATACATTATACAGTAAAAAATCTGGCGCAAAAGTTAGTATGCCTCACCCCACCGCACGTCACTGGTTAGCAGTCAATTACAGGGGAAGTATACTGACATATCAGCCTATCAGTCCATTTTACTTCTCTGAGCTCTCCATGTTCTGTAACAGAACTTTAATGATTTTCTTACATCCATGTGACAGCATATTCTTGCAAGCTGACATCATGGAGAACATAATACCAACAGAAGCTGTAATAGGGATTACTGTATATAGGTCACAAATCGGTATGGCATCATTTTTATATAACAATTAAGTTTATGTTTTCATACTGCATAACTGTGCTAGCCGCTACATACTGTAGTATGAATATTTTGGCATGCCGTAATTATTAATAGTGCCAAATCTTTGGTTTACCACTCTCCATTCTCGGTATACCCCAGTTTCTGGGAAGTGCTAACTACTTAGACAGAGCCAAATTTTACACTTACCATTCTCATGTATGCTATTTCTAGAGCTTTTTGGAAATTGAGTTCTATGTAACAGTTACTATGAGAAAAAACTTTTTAGAACTTTATTATAATAAATTTAACATCAATTATTTCTTTGGGCACATTATTCATTTTCAAATGTATTAAAAGAAATGTAGACCATTTGTCAGTACGGTGCGGTAATTTGTGACCAGGGGGGTCATTCAGAGTTGATCGCAAGTAGCAACTTTTTGCTGCTCGTGCGACCAACTGGACGCTGCCTATAGGGGAGTGTATTTTAGCGTAGCAAGGCTGCTATCGCTTGTGCAGCCCTGCTATGCTAAAAAAGTTTTGTGCAGAACAAGACCAGCCCCTGCAGTTACTTACCCTGTGCGATGGATCCAGCGATGAAGGTCTTGGAATTGACGTCAGACAACCGCCCTCCAAACGCCTGGACATGACTGCGTTCGGATCTCCACGCCCAGAAAACGGTGAGTATCAGCCACGGAATGCCTCCCCGCTGTCAATCTTCTTGCGATCACGCTAGCGATCACTTTCTTCTTTCTTCTGGTCATGAAGCATGTGCGCATTGCGGGTCCCGTGCATGCGCATTTCTGACCCGTTCGCACCACAGCGATGAACCGCTGCATGCGAACGGGTCAGAATGACCCCCATATCGGAGCTCTGTACTCCTTGTATTGTACATGCAAATGTTTTGTTTGGATGGTTAATCTCGCAATTAGAATCAGTGACGATAATATTTTTACATTTGCACAATATCAGCTTCAATATGGATTAATAAAGGACAAAGGGGGTTATTCAGGTTGGATTGCAGATTCTTCTAAAGAGCAGAATTTACAATTCTTTTTTTTTGCATACTGGGGGCCGCCAATCGCAGGGCAAGGCCGCCCAGCATATTGACCAGGCTGCCCAGTAGCTGCGACCACTATTTAATTTCCTGCCTCCACAGCCTGTCAATCAGGTAGAGACAGTTGCAGCCAATGCGATGCTATCGCATTGGCCGGTCCGTGCACACGTAGGACGGGACCCACACGTGTGCAGTGGCACCGCCAACAGGGATATTGGGGTCGCATCACTTAGCGACGTGACCTGAATAACCCCTAAAGAATTTATAAAGATTCAGTGAACCCCTATAAGATCTGGAACTAAAGAAATAACTAAAACTGAAGGTGAGGTGATGCACTCATGTAATTGTCCAAGGTCTGAGAACCCACCTGAATATAACTCAGCTACAACATTTTAACTTACATTTAGATTTAAATTTAACCCAAAGATATCAGATTCTAGCATTTTAACAAAGATGTCAGTTTCTTGCAGAATGTGGGTTCTGTGCTTGAGACAATACAACCGACTGTGTAGTTTCATATGGGAAACCTTTATGATAAGTTATTGGACTACTATGCAAGTCAAGGATAACTCATAGCGAACATCATCGTGTTTAAAAACAAACTTGCTTATACGCGATGCAGTCAATTTGCCTGCTGTCGGGATCCTGGCATTCAGGAGACTGGCGGCGGAATCTCGACAGCAGTGGAAATGCCAAATTCCCACTCAGATTGTGGTCCATGCCACCACCCTAGGGAGAATTATACAAGTATAGCGACACCCACGAGGGGTCTCAATGCACTTGCCGCCAGTAGTCAGGCGGTCGGGATTCCGGTGTTGGTCTCCTGACAGCCGGGATCCCGACCGCCGGCAACACATACTGAATACACTTATACATAGTACAGAACATAGGGGCAGATTTAACAAGAGTAATATTCTTATTATCACTTGTTACTAATCTTAAATGGTGCTCCAGTCAATCAGTTCCTTACTGTATCTTTAAAATGATATAGACAGCATCAGCTAAGAAAGAATGGCACTGACAAGTAGAGTAAAAAAAGTAGGTAATAAAATATTAAAACCAAAAATATTATAAATGTGCTGAAAGGTTTAGCAAAGTTCCGATTAATTAAGCTGTGTAAAATACACATTGCCACACACCAGGGGCAGCGGCCGCCGTGCTTACCCCTGCGTGCCCGCTGGTCCTCCTGCGGTCCCCGCCTCCGGTGGTCGTCGGGTCTCGGCGTCTGGCTGGCGCTGCTCCCGGCGGTTCCCCGGAGTGTGGGTGCCGCCATTGCACCTGGCGTCTCGTGGGCGGGGAGCGGGTGACGTCATCAATCCAGTCCGCCAATCCAGATAGGGCGGGGAATTCAAAACCAGACGCCGGGCAGAGCCCCGGCGCCTGAGTATCGTCTCTTCTTAGTAGTATACTTCAGTGCTCCTTTGTGCAGTGTGGCTCTCTGCTGTTTGAGCTCCAGTGTTTCCAGCATTCAGCGTGTTCCTCTGTTCCACAGTCTCCAGTGTTTCCAGCATTCAGCGTGTCTCTCTGTTTCACAGTCTCCAGTGTTTCCAGCATTCAGCGTGTTCCTCTGTTCCACAGTCTCCAGTGTTTCCAGCATTCAGCGTCTCCCTCTGTTTCACAGTCTCCAGTGTTTCCAGCATTCAGCGTGTTCCTCTGTTCCACAGTCTCCAGTGTTTCCAGCATTCAGCGTGTCCCTCTGTTTCACAGTCTCCAGTGTTTCCAGCATTAAGCGTGTCCCTCTGTATCACAGTCTCCAGTGTTTCCAGCATTCAGCGTGTTCCTCTGTTCCACAGTCTCCAGTGTTTCCAGCATTCAGCGTGTTCCTCTGTTCCACAGTCTCCAGTGTTTCCAGCATTCAGCGTGTCCCTCTGTTTCACAGTCTCCAGTGTTTCCAGCAATCAGCGTGTCCCTCTGTATCACAGTCTCCAGTCTTTCCAGCATTCAGCGTGTTCCTCTGCTTCCACAGTCTCCAATGTTTCCAGCATTCAGCGTGTCCCTCTGTTTCACAGTCTCCAGTGTTTCCAGCATTCAGCGTGTCCCTCTGTTTCACAGTCTTCAGTGTTTCCAGCATTCAGCGTGTCCCTCTGTTTCACAGTCTCCAGTTTTTCCAGCATTCAGCGTGTTCTTCTGCCTCACAGTCTCCACTGCTTCCAGCATTCAGCGTGTCTTTCTCCCCTACAAGTCTACAGCACTTCCGACATCCAGTGTGTCTCCCCGCTGTACAAACTCCAGTGCATTCAGTGTGCTTCAGCATCGCTCACAAGTTTCTCATCACTCAGTGTGCTTCAGCATCGCTCACAAGTTTCTCACCGCTCAGTGTGCTTCAGCATCGCTCACAAGTTTCTCACCACTCAGTGTGCTTCAGCATCGCTCACAAGTTCTCACGACTCTGAGTGCTTCAGCATTTGGCTGCAAGTCTTCCATCATTCAGTGCGTTCCAGCATTGCTCTCAACTCCCCTTCAATAGGTGACTCTTCAGCATTGTTCTCGAACTCCAGTTGCCGTTTTGATCCTGCATGAGGAAGACCTATATCCGGCCGTCCCTACTCCGGCCCAGCTGCGGTTCCTCTTCCCGACCATCGGAAGAACCCCCGAGTTCTCAACTCTCTCAACCCAGGTCAGTGACAGTATACTCAGGCCTCATGGACCCGGGGGATCGGAACACAGAGTCAAGCGCCATCCAAAATTTGGCTTCCCGAGTTCAGAGTCAAGAGGCGACACAGGGCCAAGTAATGCAGTATCTCCAGGAATTGTCCGGCCGTCTGGATCAAATTCAAGCATCTCTGGCTTCAGTTATTCCGGCTCCTGTAGCCGTTTCCAGTAATGTCCAACCCTCGGCTGGAATCAGGTCACGTCTTCAGCTTCCTACTCCCTCCCGCTATAATGGGAATCCAAAGAATTGCAGCGGTTTTCTAAACCAGTGCGAGGTACATTTTGAACTTCTTTCACACAATTTCACCACGGATCGGTCTAAAGTGGCTTATATTATTTCCTTCCTAGAAGGTTCAGCGTTGGATTGGGTGTCTCCGTTATGGGAACGATCTGATCCATTGGTTTCCAATTACACCAATTTCATTGCGTCCTTCCGAAGAATCTTCGACGAGCCCGGCAGGGCAACCGCCGCTTCCTCTGATTTGCTTCGTGTTCGTCAGGGCTCTCGTTCTGTGGGTCAGTACGTTGTGCATTTCCAGACCATTGCCTCAGAACTACGCTGGAATAATGATGCTCTCAGGGCCGTCTTCTGGAATGGGCTCTCTGATCGTCTGAAGGACGAGCTGGTCACTAGGGATCTGTCGGAACCACTAGAAGAGTTGATCTCACTGTGCGTCAAGGTGGACCTCCGCATGCAGGAGCGTGGTGGTGAACGTAGTCGGTCGGATCGGTCCAGGTTTCGGCTTCCTCCTCCTAGGCAAGCGGCTGTACCATGTCCGGACGAACCCATGCAAATCAACCGATCTCGACTGTCTCCGGAGGAACGACAGCGCCGTCGTGAGGTAAACTTTGCCTTTACTGTGGAGCCGCAGATCACTTTATCAAGTTCTGTAAATCCCGTCCGGGAAACGGGCAGGCCTAGCTTGTTCTGGAGGAGTCAAGTTGGGGTCACGACCAAATCTTCTCAGACTATGGACTGTCTACTCTCCGTGTCTCTGTTTTCCGAGTCAGTTGCCAAATCTCTTAATGCCCTACTGGACTCTGGGGCTGCAGGAAATTTTGTTTCCCTCTCTTGTGTTCAGGGGCTGGGTTTAAAGCTGCAGCCTATCAAACGACCTATTACGTTGACTGCGATCAACGGTACCAAAATAACCAATGGTCTTATTACAAGTCTCACAAAGCCCATCAAACTACAGGTCGGAGCTCTACATCAAGAGCGTTTAGAGTTCCTAGTGATTCCGGAGTTGTCCCATGATCTTGTCCTGGGGTTGCCTTGGCTCAAAACTCATAACCCTCACGTCGACTGGAAGTCGTCACAAATATTGTCCTGGAGTTCGTTTTGTCACTCTAGTTGCATCACACCCGTTTATCCGCTCCGTGCATCTTCCAGGTCGGAGGAAGAACTCATTCCGGAAGCCTATCGGTAGTTTGCAGATGTCTTCTCTCAACAGGCGGCTGATCAGTTACCACCCCATAGACCCTGGGACTGTCCCATTGAGCTTATCCCAGGGAATATGCCACCCCGGGGTCGCACGTATCCCTTATCACTACCTGAGACCCAAGCTATGTCGGAATATATTAAGTCTAATCTTCTTAAAGGGTTCATCCGTCCCTCTACCTCCTCGGCTGAAGCGGGTTTCTTCTTCGTTAAGAAGAAGGACGGGGGGTTAAGATCATGTTTCGAGTATCGTGGCTTAAACGATATCACCATTAAGAATAAATATCCCTTGCCACTAATCACGGAGCTATCTGATAGGGTTCGTGGAGCCCACATTTTTACCAAGCTCGACTTGAGGGGAGCCTATAATCTTATACGCATCCAACAGGGGGACGAATGGAATGACTGCCTTCAATACCAGGGACGGGCATTATGAATATCTGGTAATGCCGTTCGGCCTCAGTAATGCTCCTGCCATTTTCCAGGGATTCGTAAACAAGGTCTTCCGAGATATGTTATACCAAAGTGTAGTGGTGTATTTGGATGACATTCTGATATTTTCAAGAATCTTGCGGAGCACAGAGTACAGGTCAAAGAGGTACTTTTCCGTCTACGAAGGAATCGTCTCTACGGCAAAATTTCCAAATGTACCTTTGAGGTCCCTTCAATTCCGTTTCTTGGTTATGTCATCTCAGGTACGGAGCTTCGTATGGATCCGTAAAAACTCACGGCCATTCGGGATTGGACTCAGCCTCTCTCTCTGAAAGCAGTACAAAGATTCCTGGGCTTTGCAAATTACTACAGAAAATTCATTAAGGAATTCTCCACCATTGTTGCACCCATTACTGCATTGACAAAAAAGGGGTCCGATCCAAGTCTGTGGTCTTCCGAAGCCATAGTAGCGTTTGCCTGGTTGAAATCAGCTTTTATGTCAGCTCCGGTACTCCAACAGCCACATTTTATAGAACCATTCTTCTTGGCAGTTGATGCCTCCTCAGTCGGCATCGGAGCCATTCTTTCACAGTACTCTTCTGATGGGAAGCTGCATCCATGTGGTTTCCATTCTCGTAAGTTCTCCTCTGCTGAATGGAACTACACTATTGGAGATCAGGAACTTTTGGCAATAAAATCTGCCTTAGAAGAATGGAGATATTTATTGGAAGGTGCTAAACATCTAATTACTATTTACACCGACCACAAGAACTTGTTGTATATCAAAACTGCCCAATGCCTGAACCCCCGTCAAGCTAGATGGGCGCTCTTCTTCACTCGGTTCTCGTTTGTTATTAAGTACCAGGCTGGGGCTCTCAATGCCAAAGCTGACGCTCTGTCCCGTTCCCTAACAGCCTTGGATGAAGAGAAATCCCTTGAGAAGAGTTTAATTCTCAGTCCAGTTTCCACTTCCGCAGCTCCTACTTCTCTAGGTCCTCCTCCTGGGAGAATGTCAGTACCAGTTGAATTTCGACCAAAGATACTGCAGTGGGCCCATATCTCCAAGTTTTCCGGTCACCAGGGAGCCCAGAAAATGTTCGAATTTCTACGAAGATCATATTGGTGGAACACCATGAGGAGGGATATACAAGATTATGTCAACTCTTGTCCTCAGTGTGCCCAGCACAAAACTCCTCGTTTGCCTCCTGCTGGTCTGCTTCGTCCACTGTCCATTCCTAGGAAACCTTGGACCCATATTTCTATGGACTTCATTACCGAGCTACCCCTCTCCAAGGGTTGCAATACCATCTGGGTGAATTATTGACCGCTTTTCAAAAATGGCACACTTTGTTCCGTTGACAGGTCTACCAATGGCTCCCAAGTTGGCTCTACTATTTATCCGAGAATACTTTCGCTTGCACGGGTTACCTCAGGAAGTAGTCTCTGATCGAGGGGTGCAGTTCACTGCAAGGTTCTGGAGAGCTCTCTGTTCGGCCTTACAAATAAAACTCAAGTTCTCATCTGCTTATCATCCACAAACCAATGGTCAAACCGAACGAGTCAACCAGGATTTAGAGGCATTTCTCCGCATTTATCTCTCCCCTTCACAGGACGACTGGGTGGAGCTGTTACCCTGGGCTGAGTTTGCCCATAACTATCTGTATCACTCTTCCACTGGTGAGTCTCCATTTTTCATCAATTATAGATTCCATCCACGAATTCCAGAGTTACCACTCCTTCCTTCAGAGGATATTCCTGCTGTAACTTCCACTCTTCGGCACTTCAGTCAAATCTGGAGTAAGGTTCATGCTAATCTAAGGAAAATCTCCATTCGATACAAGTTCTTTGCAGACAAAAGATGACGAGCAGCTCCTCAATACAAGGTTGGCAACAGGGTATGGCTCTCCACCCGCAACATCCATCTAAGAGTGCCCGCTATGAAATTTGCTCCAAGGTTCATCGGCCCTTACCCAGTTTTGCAAGTCCTGAACCCTGTAGTCTACAAATTGGGTTTGCCCTCTCACTTTCGTGTCCCAAATTCTTTCCATGTTTCTCTCCTTCGGCCTCTCATTTTAAATCGTTTCCAGTCAGAGTCCCCTAGTCTATTTTCGGTGGAGACCGAAGTTGGAACAGAATTTGAGATCAAAACGATTCTCGACTTCCGTTACTACCACAAGAGTCTTCAATACCTAGTGGAGTGGAAAGGCTATGGTCCTGAGGAAAGAAGTTGGGTAAAAGCCTCCGAAGTCACTGCTCCTCGACTAGTTCCATTCCAAACATCCAACGAAGCCCGGGAAGTGTCCGGGGGCCACTCCTGGAGTAGGGAGTACTGTCACACGCCAGGGGCAGCGGCCGCCGCGCTTACCCCTGCGTGCCCGCTGGTCCTCCTGGCGGTCCCCGTCTCCGGTGGTCGTCGGGTCCCGGCGTCTGGCTGGCGCTGCTCCCGGCGGTTCCCCGGAGTGTGGGCGCCGCCATTGCACCCGGCGTCACGTGGGCGGGGAGTGGGTGACGTCATCAATCCAGTCCGCCAATCCAGATAGGGCGGGGAATTCAAAACCAGACGCTGGGCAGAGCCCCGGCGCCTGAGTATCTTCTCTTCTTAGTAGTATACTTCAGTGCTCCTTTGTGCACTGTGGCTCTCTGCTGTTTGAGCTCCAGTGTTTCCAGCATTCAGCGTGTCCCTCTGTTTCACAGTCTCCAGTGTTTCCAGCATTCAGCGTGTCCCTCTGTTTCAGTCTCCAGTGTTTCCAGCATTCAGCGTGTCCCTCTGTTCCACAGTCTCCAGTGTTTCCAGCATTCAGCGTGTCCCTCTGTTTCACAGTCTCCGGTGTTTCCAGCATTCAGCGTGTCCCTCTGTTTCACAGTCTCCAGTGTTTCCAGCATTCAGCGTGTTCTTCTGCCTCACAGTCTCCACTGCTTCCAGCATTCAGCATGTCTTTCTCCCCTACAAGTCTACAGCACTTCCGACATCCAGTGTGTCCCCCGCTGTACAAACTCCAGTGCATTTAGTGTGCTTCAGCATCGCTCACAAGTTTCTCATCACTCAGTGTGCTTCAGCATCGCTCACATGTTCTCACCACTCCGAGTGCTTCAGCATTTGCCCGCAAGTCTTCCATCATTCAGTGCGTTCCAGCATTGCTCTCAACTCCCCTTCAATAGGTGACTCTTCAGCATCGTTCTCGAACTCCAGTTGCCGTTTTGATCCTGCATGAGGAAGACCTATATCCGTCCATCCCTACTCTGGCCCAGCTGCGGTTCCTCTTCCCGACCATCGGAAGAACCCCCGAGTTCTCAACTCTCTCAACCAAGGTCAGTGACACACATAATGTAATTATAGGTCACCCTCCTGTGCATTTACCTACCTGCTCAAGACTATATGTTTTAATGGAACACATCAGAGGCAGAACTACCATTGATGCAGTAGGTGCATTGGACCAGGGCCCCTGAGGACTAAGGGGCCCACTGCTGCCCAGGCCAGCAATGAGTTTTCCCCTGACTCTCCCACAGACCATTTCATTTTGAACATTGAATTAATGGCCCAGAGCAGAGAGCAGGGTGGTCCCACTGCCTGACAGTGGCGGATCTAGACTTTACTTAAAGGGAGGCCTTTTAAGAATTAATACTGAATTCTCTATATAAAAGTCAACAGAAAAATGAGGAGCTGTAAACACAATCTGGACCAACAGAGTCAGCCAGATAGCCACAACTCCTAAGACGGAGTACTGTCTCCTGACCATTATAGGATCATTTTCTCTAGTGGCATCACTAACTCTCTCTGCACATGTTATATCTCCCCCCCTGCAGTGCACATAGTTTTGCTAAATTGCTTACTTCTTGGTTTGCTAACAAAACTGAATAATCAGCAAAAGCAGCTGAATTGCTTACCATCATTGTACAGTGCACATAACTTTACTTATGATAATATAGCTCATCTTAACATGTCACATCTGTTCTTTGAAAAACTTAAGGAATATGACCATGTGCAGGGCTGCCATCAGAAATTGTGGGGCCCAGGACTGACAAAATAGGCAGCCCCCAAACAATAAATAAATAAATTAAATAAAATAAAACAAATATATATATAAAATATGAAATAAAAATAAATAAATATTTAAAAAAAATACCTATGCATATATAGAGCAACACCAAATTATGCACCTTGCCCCAATTAAGACCCCACAATAATGACGTTTTCAATAGATTACTGCGGGCGGAATGGAGCGGTGGGGACAAACGGTGGCGGGGATAAAAAGGTGGACGGACAAGGGCATGAGCAGCTTGGATCCTCCCCTCTCTGTCAGAGAGGCAGGGCCCGGGACAGCTGTGCCCCCAGTACCCCCCTGATGGTGGACGTGACCATGTGACTGACCCAAAAATGCTTGGGAAACAGCTTCTAGCCATAACCAGGCTATATTAATTAAACAACAGAAGACACAACTTATTCAAAACATGTCATTTAACTTATAATGACAGCACTTCTAACAAGATGCCTATTTGGAGTCGCACTGTATATCAGCACTGTGACTCTTAAGGGGGGTGCTCACGGAGCGATCGCTGCTTAAAATCTAAGCAATCTGACTAGATTTTAAGCATGATCACTCTGTGTGTACCCCCACAGCAATAGCGATGCGTGGCAGGCCAAACTAGCAGGTCACTCATTTCACCCACTGGGTAAAATGAGGGCCCCCCCACCCCGTCTGCCCCTGCAGCTCAGCACACATCACGATGTGCTGAGCTGGGGGAGAGATGTGTGCTGAGCACACATCTCTCCCCAAATCGGGCCGTCAATATGGCCCTTTACATGTGACAGCAGTGATAGAGCAGTGAGGGTGCCCCTATGAGGAGTCAGACCTCTTTTGCATACACAGTGCTGGCCCCCAATCACTGACTGTCAGTCACTCTCCCATTGTTCCCTGGCGCCTGCCCCCTGGCCCTGTCCATGCCTGCGTCCCATTGGCTGCGACCGCTTTCTGTCACTCACACTGCTGCTGCAGCTTATAACACAGGCTCTGCGTGCCTAGGACTGTGCAGTGTGCTCTGTGCTTCAGCCTGCTGTTGTTACCGTCTCCATGCCAGCGGCACCAGACGCAGGAGCAGTAAGTGGGCAGGCTTCGGACTGTGTGCATGGAGGGCATTCCCTTATCACCCCCTCGCCCTAAATCTGCCACTGCTGCCTGAGGGACCATGCTGCCCCAACAAGGTACATGCCCCCTGTTCACCGCACCACAAAGGACATTATGCTTGTACCCGTTACCCACTGTCTCTCCCTGTCTCCCACTGCCTCTCCTTGCCTTCCGTTGTCACCCTCTGCTTCCCCACACCTTGCACTGTCACCCTCTGACTCTCCCTGTCACCCACTGCTATGTGGCATATTGTGAACTTGGGTTGGGTCGAGGAGGGCGTACCAAATTATATTGTTGCACCTGGGCCCACCACTCACAAGTTTCGCTACCGGAAAACATATGTACAAAACATATAACCTTTAAATAAGGACACGAATACAGTCACATTTCCAAGTCTGTCAGCTGATTATATGTTGGCTACAAACCCACATAAGATGCTTATAAAAACAATAATATAAAAAAGAAAATAACCAAATGAACCTGTACTGTAGATAAAAGGTGACAGTGTATTTTGCTAATTGATGCTGTTTTTAATTTGATGTAGTACGTGCCTTCACATTTTAAGCCTATTAAGATTTTGGGTCGGATGCTGATTTATGTATAAAGCAAGAGTGATGTGTTCAGAAATCAAAATGAAAACTAGTGACAGGGTTTCCATGAAAAAAATCAGGAGATGAGTGATATATTAAATCGGAGGTTACTGTGCGAATACAGTTCTAAATTTCACACTCACATGCTTCATTTAATATACTCAAATGATAAGATGAGGCATAATTGCTGGAGCAGCTGCCGACGCCAAACCACAAACCATGTATTTTTCTCAAGTACATATGTTGATGAAGTACTGAAGTTTGTATACTGCCTCAGTTTTGTTGCAAGTACATACTCAAGGCAGGGTTTTTCTCAGAACTCATCAGAGACATCACACTTCAAAGATCTAACTTCTTAGACGACCCTACTATGGGGTAAGTTATATCATTTTGAGTAGTGAGTCTCAGAAGACTCAATTTATTATTGATTTTATAATGCTACAAATGTTACAAATGCTAAAAATGTTGTCCAGCACTAAAGATGTCATTTTATAGTCATATACCTTTACTGTGCCCATATACTGTAATGTATATAGTAGGTATGTAGCCAAGCGAGTAAAAAGGATTCGATTGCATAAGTGCACAAATGTAATGTGCACATCAGGCATTTCTTACTATGGGGGTAATTCAGAGTTGATCGCAGCAGCAAATTTGTTAGCAGTTGGGCAAAACCATGGGGGTCATTCCGAGTTGTTCACTCGTTGCCGATTTTCGCAACGGAGCGATTAAGGCAAAAATGCGCATGCGCATGGTACGCAGTGTGCATGCAGTAAGTATTTTAGCACAAAACTTAGTAGATTTACTTAGTAGATTTACTCACGTCCGAATGAAGAATTTTCATCGTTGAAGTGATCGGAGTGTGATTGACAGGAAGTGGGTGTTTCTGGGCGGAAACTGGCCGTTTTCTGGGAGTGTGCGGAAAAACGCAGGCATGCCAGGAAAAAACGCGGGAGTGTCTGGAGAAACGGGGGAGTGGCGTGTTTATGACGTCAAACCAGGAACGAAACAGCCTGAGCTGATCGCAGTCTGTGAGTAGGTCTGGAGCTACTCAGAAACTGCTAAGAATTTTCTATTCGCAATTCTGCTAATCTTTCGTTTGCTATTCTGCTAAGCTAAGATACATTCCCAGAGGGCGGCGGCCTAGCGTGTGCAATGCTGCTAAAATCTGCTAGCGAGCAAACAACTCGGAATGACCCCCCATGTGTACTGCAGGTGTGGCAGATATAACATTTGCAGAGAGTTAGATTTGGGTGGGGAGTGGGTTATTTTGTTTCTGTGCAGGGTACATACTGGATGCTTTCTTTTTACACTGCATTTCAGATTTAAGTTTGAACACACCCCACCCAAATCTAATCTCTCTCTGCACATGTTATATCTGCCCCCCCCCCCCCCCCTACCCCCATGGGCACATGGTTTTGCCCAACTGCTAACAAATGTGCTGCTGTGATCAACTCTAAATTAGTTGATCACACGTAGCAACTTTTAGCTGCTCGTGCGATCAACTAGACGCCTCCTATGGGGGGAGTGTATTTTAGCATAGCAGGGCTGCGATCGCTTGTGCAGCCCTGCTATGCTAAAAAAGTTTCCTGTAAAACAAGACCAGGGTCAGACCTACTTACCCTGTGTGACGGATTCAGCGATGAAGGTCCCAGGATTGACGTCAGACATCCGCCCTCCAAACACCTGGACACGCCTGCGTTCGGATCGCCACGCCCGGAAAACGGTGAGTAGACGCACCGGAACGCCTCCTCCCTATCAATCTTCTTGCGATCGCGCTTGCGATCACTTTCTTCTTTGTTCTGGCCGCTGCCCGGCGACACGACACGATGCACAATGTGGCCGCTGCGCATGCTCTGTTCCAACCAGTTCACACCGCAGCGAAGAACCGCTGTGTGCGAACGGTTCGGAATGACCCCCTATATGCGGAGAAGGAACAGGCACCTCATGTTTTACCCACTTTAAAAAAACTGCCATTTCAGGTTGATGGATACATTTTGTTAAATACGCTGCAAGGGTTAAAATTACAAATAATGGTCAGAGTTCCCAATTGGCACTGCAGCAAGCACACTATTTTAAAGGCTTAAGTGAGAGAATTTGAAAATGATTGGCCCTTGCCGCATATCATATTTGCTTCTACCACCATCAGTGTCTGAAACACCACAGGTGGCAGTAGCTATAGAGCACATCAACATCCCACTGCATTTATCAACCATAAGCCCTCAGATCAGTGGCGGAACAAGCAAGCGGTGGGCCCAGGTGCGACAAAATGCTTTGGGCCCCCCCCCCCCATCCCATCCAAGTCCACCCCATGGGCAGTGCGCGCCGTAGGCGCGCGCAAAAATACATAGTGGCGTGGCTTCGTGGGGAAGGGGTGTGTCCACAAAATAATACCAATTCATAAAACGGTGCACAGTAGTCTCCATTCTTCAAATTACGCCGCACAGTAGCACCAATACACCAGGTAGAGACCCTTTTACACCTTACAGCGAACAGATTCCCCTTTTTACACATAACGGCAGACAGCGTGCACTTTTTACACATAACGGCAGACAGCGTGCCCTCGTTACACATAGCGGCAGACAGCGTGCACTTTTTACACATTACGGCAGACAGCGTCCCCATTTTACACATTACGGCAGACAGCATACACTTTTTACACATAATGGCAGACAGCGTGCCCTCGTTACACATAGCGGCAGACAGCATCCCCTTTTTACACATTACGGCAGACAGCATACACTTTTTACACATAATGGCAGACAGCGTGCCCTCGTTACACATAGCGGCAGACAGCGTGCCCTCGTTACACATAGCGGCAGACAGCGTGCACTTTTTACACATTACGGCAGACAGCGTCCCCATTTTACACATTACGGCAGACAGCATACACTTTTTACACATAACGGCAGACAGCATCCCCATTTTACACATTACGGCAGACAGCATACACTTTTTACACATAACGGCAGACAGCGTGCCCTTTTTACACATTACGGCAGGCAGATTCTACCTTTTTACACATAGCGGCAGGCAGATTCCCCATTTTTATACATAGCGGCAGGCAGATTCCCCATTTTTACACATTGCGGCAGGCTGATTCCCCCTTTTTACACATTGCGGCAGGCAGATTCCCCCTTTTTACACATTGCGGCAGGCAGATTCCCCATTTTTATACATAGCGGCAGGCAGATTCCCCATTTTTATACATAGCGGCAGGCAGTCCCCCCTTTTTACACATTGCGGAAGGCTGATTCCCCCTTTTTACACATTGCGGCAGGCAGTCCCAACAAATAAAAAAAGAAAGAGAAAGAAAGAAAGAAAGAAAGAAAGAAAGAAAGAAAGAAAGAAAGAAAGAAAGAAAGAAAGAAAGAAAGAAAGAAAGAAAGTAAAATAATACTTACCCTCTCTGTTGGCTCAGGCTCCTTGTGCAACTTCCCGGGCAGTAGAGAAGAAGGAGGAGGGAGGTGGAGGAGGGAGCCGCAGCAGCGCTGTGTTATTGGTGGAGGCGCTGCTGCTGCTGCCCCTCTGCTTCACTATAGGCTGTTCTCAGAGACAGCCTATAGTGAAGCAGAGGAGCAGCAGCAGCAGCGCCTCCACCAGTAACAAAGCGCTGCTGCAGCTCCCTCCTTCACCTCCGTCCTCCACCTTACCCCGTACCGCTGCAGTGCGCGCCGCTCCTCTCCTCTCTCTCCGGGCGGCTGTGCGCTGCGGGCAGCAGTTGCCCGCAGCGCACAGCGGCATGTAATGAGTCAGTTTGACTCATTACATACTTGGGCCCCTGAACAGAGGCGGGCCCCAGTGCAACGCACTGCTTGCACTGCCGGTAGTTCCGCCTCTGCCTCAGATACCTGTACAGCTATGAAAAGCTTCAGAGGGACATCACCACTGATTAAAAATATACTATAATACGGTATGTCAATGTTTCTGATATCACACAGCAGGGGATTCTGGACTTTTATTCAGCTTCAGTCTCAAAAATTGCAAACGGCCGATTACCGGACAACTGTGCATGCGGTGCGAACGCATTGCATCTTTGCGACCTGCGATTCTTGTGCAGTTTGATTGACAGGTGGCAGACGTTCATGGGCGAACACATGGCATTTGCGGGGAGTGGTTGAGGAGATGCAGGCGTGTCATGGCTGTTTTCGGGACGTGTATCTAATGTCAGCTGCGATTGAAAACATGGCGCCCGGTGCAACTGTAGTCTCATTGGCCCTCATTCCGAGTTGTTCGCTCGGTATTTTTCATCGCATCGCAATGAAAATCCGCTTAGTACGCATGCGCAATGTTCGCACTGCGACTGCGCCAAGTAACTTTGCTATGTAGAAAGTAATTTTACTCACGGCTTTTTCATCGCTCCGGCGATCGTAATGTGATTGACAGGAAATGGGTGTTACTGGGCGGAAACACGGCGTTTCAGGGGCGTGTGGCTGAAAACGCTACCGTTTCCGGAAAAAACGCAGGAGTGGCCGGAGAAACGGTGGGAGTGCCTGGGCGAACGCTGGGTGTGTTTGTGACGTCAACCAGGAACGACAAGCACTGAACTGATCGCACAGGCAGAGTAAGTCTGAAGCTACTCTGAAACTGCTAAGTAGTTAGTAATCGCAATATTGCGAATACATCGGTCGCAATTTTAAGAAGCTAAGATTCACTCCCAGTAGGCGGCGGCTTAGCGTGTGTAACTCTGCTAAATTCGCCTTGCGACCGATCAACTCGGAATGAGGGCCATTATTCTGAGTAGGAATGTTTCATCCGCAACTGTCGATTGTATTCAATTTCTGCGCATGCATCGCAGTTCTGTGACTGCATATGTAATTTTGCAATTGCATCAGCCGGCCTCTCTCTGGGCGGCTCTTCACATGCGGTTTTTAGCAGAAGCAGGATTGAGAAAATTGCTATTTCTGCCTCAATAGCAATCCAACCTGAATAAGGTCCTCTGGATGGAGAATTCCAGTAACCCTCATATTGCAAACTACCATAGAGGGCTGACATGTAACTTAAATGACATTTTATATTATCATGTAGTATTCAAATCTGATTGCTGATCCTTTGTAGTGTGCTAGGGGAATCATTTTCCTTTTTTTTCTTGTCTAGACTAACCCCTGCCTTTCATACACCTGTGAAGGACCATTAAATTGATTGCGCAACCACCATTTTATAAAACTACAATAAAGGGCTTACATATAACTTAAATTAAATGACTCAATACGATTGAAAATTAAAAGATATTTTATAATTTCACAGAATCAAAATTATAATGTTATTTGCCATACTTTGCCCTTTCATGTGTCGACCTTCTCCAGTGTCTACCTTTTACCTAATGACCAAATTACTCCAGATTACCTTTCCCATGTCAACCATGTGGTGCTGACCTATTGACTGTCGACCTAATTAGGGTCGACCTAATGATTCATACCCCATTAGAACTGTGCTTTATTGAAGAAAAAAAAAGCATCTACCTAAAGATACAAAGAAACCTGACTGGAGCAGCTGTATGCTGCTATGGTAGACAGATTGTATTATTATCAGGTCCAGCCTGTGTTTTCTTTAACCCCTTTTCTGCGGAGGACAAGTATAGTAAGACTGCAGAGTATTAGTTCCACTTGTCATCTGCAGTGAGGGGCAAAATAAAAATAAAAACTAACTTTCTTGTACCTGGCCAGTCCTGACTGTTGGGGACCCCCTTCGATCTTATATTTACCCCTTTCACATAGTTTTGAACCTGAGTCCGACCCGATTCCGACCAGGGTCAGAGCCTTTTACATTGCACTATTGACCAGGGTTATTCACAGGTTATTGCAGGGTTGGTGCCTTTTTACTCAGCCCGGGTTGTCCATGTTAAAACAGTGTGATGTCATTTTAAAAGAACTTTCTTGGCTCACAATGATGAGGTTACTATACAGTAAACAAAAGGAGGGGGCTTTGTGTGCAGGCCTCAGTCAGCTGACATGGAAACAGCCAATCCGCACTATTTTCTCACACCCTGATTGAAAATCTCTGGGCTGTAGCTTTTACATGCACAATAACCCATTTGAAATACCGGGTGGGTCGACCCAGGTTATTGACTTTGGTGCTTTCACACCGCACCGCGACCTGGGTAGATACGGCAATAACCCAGGAATAACCCGGGGTATTTTGGCAATGTGAAAGGGGTATAAATGTGCCTACAAAAAGATTAATGTATGATGATCACCAGGTATTAACCTCCGGCACTACCTCCTGCACTACAGCAATTACAGTACCTGCAGCCGGGCAATAGTGCTTATCAGTGATTATCCGCTAGGTGATCTACAGTAGGCCACCTGTCACTGCCCTCTGGTGATGGTGGTGGACAAAGCTAGGCAGGGGTCTAGGCTGCAAAGCACATTACCATATAACTTGGATTATTGTATACTGCAAATATTCACCCTAGTTGAGTACCTTAGACTCAAAGGGGGAGAATTAATTTGTTTCTCCCTGCAGCCGCCACTAGATGGTGCCCAATGGAGCAATTCAAATTGTTGCTTCGTTGGGCGTACTGATCCACAGGGAGACACATTTCAGCTTGAAGACCCGCCCCCACCCCCTTGATGGCAACCTGAAAAGTGACCCATTTTGGTTCCCAAATGGCACTTTTCGCAATCGCGCGGCGCGCCTAGTAGTTTTGTCAGGTTTAGCTGCTTTATGCTGCAAATCGCGACACTAATGTGAGCAATCGACGTTATAACAAGTATCAATTGAATATCACCCCTGTGATCTCCGGTGACTTTAGATGGGAGATCGGGCAGAGATATCAACTGAATTCCCGCAAAGTGTTCCGCCCTGGTCTGTGTGGAAAGGAGAGGTAGAATTAAAGTGAGCACTTTGAATAGACCCAGGCTGTTCTGGCTGCTGGATCTTTGCAAGTAATGGGTACATTATGTCGACAGTCACTATGTCCACACTATGGGGGTAATTCCAAGTTGATCGCAGCAGGATTTTTGTTAGCAATTGGGCAAAACCATGTGCATTGCAGGGGAGGCAGATATAACATGAGTTAGATTTGGGTGGGGTGTGTTCAATCTGCAATCTAATTTGCAGTGTAAAAATAAAGCAGCCAGTATTTACCCTGCACAGAAACAAAATAACCCACCCAAATCTAACTCTCTCTGCACATGTTATATCTGCCTCCCCTGCAGTGCACATGGTTTTGCCCAATTGCTATCAAAAATCCTACTGCGATCAACTTGGAATTACCCCCTATGTGAACATCGGCATTGTGTGCAACTCGGAATCAGGCCATTAGTTTTATATGCATTATGTAAAAAAGATTGTGGGGGAGATATATTAAACCTTGAAGAGAGATAAAGGCTATAGGACTCATTTATCAACAAGTGATAAATCTTGTTGCATATGATAAATGGTGCTCCAGCAACACATGACAGTTGGGAGCTGATTTGCTGGAGCACCATTTATCATACGCAACACGTTTTATCATTCACAATGCGTTTTATCACACATTGATAAATGAACACCTGTGTATGAAAAATGTCAGGAGCTGATTGTGTGGTACTTTATCTCGCTCCACTTTATTTCTCTCCAAGGACTGATACATCTCCGTGTACTGATACATCTCCGCCAGTGCGTCACAAAGATATCAGCGATCCCTATTACATCATGCTGTAAACGGAGCATGTACTGTGTATGGAGAAAAAATAATGGGGTCTATTTACTAAGCCTTGGATGGAGATAAGGCGGACGCAGATAAAGTACCAGCCAAAGACTCCAAACTGTCATTTTTCAAACCCAGCCTGTGACATGACAGTTAGGAGCTGATTGGCTGGTACTTTATCTCCATCCAAGGCTTAGTTAATAGAGCTAATCTGTATGTATGCTATAGAGCCAGTAGCGGATCTTGCTACGGGCACACAGGATTTTTTGCCCGGGGCGCCGCCTTTTGGAGGACGCCGCGCCATGGCAAGTTCCGCTACTGTTTGTCAGTGTCCCCCAGTGCTGTGCGGCGCTGTGAAGGAAACTAGACGGGTTACGCTACCCATCTAGTTTGCCTTCGTGGAGAGGACCTTTGCTGTGCGGTGCGCGATGACGTCATTGCGCACCGCACAGCATTGTGGGACTGGCACATAGACGCTAGGGGTCATAATTGACCTCTAGTGTCTATGCTGTGCTATGGGAGAGATGTCATGACGTTTCTCCCATAGATCCGAGGAGCGGCGCCGGCGGAGGTCAGCAGCGGAGGTCGGCAGCGGTTGGGAATCAGGAGCGGGCATAGTATTAATTAAAAAAAAAATTGGTATTTTTTGGGGGAAGCGGCTTTACTCTACAGGGGGCACAAATGGGGGCACAAGTGTACAGGGGGCACAAATGGGGGCAAAACTCCACAGGGGGCATAACTGACCATGCCCCTGTATGAAGCCATGCCACTATTTTCACCCGGGGCGCCACAAGGGCTAGAACCTGCCCTGTATAGAGCGGAACGGTTATAATAATTAATTCTTCATTATCTCCTTTGAAATACCTAGAAACAACCAGATACTAACGTACAAAAGTGCTGGCAGCAATGATGGACTTCAGAGTAACAATGAGTGACTACTTTCCATGTAAGCATTTGACAGTCAATTGCACATGTATGTATTTCGGACAATTCTCTAAACTCTAAAGTTGTGTTTGATTGACTTTTTTTCTCATGTGACAATGTTACACAATTACCAGAAACCTCAGTCTTTTGTTATTGCTGGAAGAAACAGGGCCCATTTTGGCCAAGGCTGTGGTTGATAAACATATGGCTGGCTGGTTCCCTGTAGGCTTCGGTACAAATAATGCTTGAAGCAATGTGTGGAGGAACCGTCACTAGCCCTTCATGTTCTTCCTGAAAGTCAGCAATTATGAGAGATTTCTCCTTGATAAGCAACGCCCACGGACCGGAGCCTGGAGTCTGTTTGAATTGGAGCTAAGCCAGAATTGATGCAACACTGACTTTATAAACAGGTTTAATTAGAATTCCTTTTATGTACAGTTTAGCTTTGCTGTTCAGGGGTTATAATTTCAAGATCGTGCAGCTCGGGATCTAATACATTACCTGACGGGTTAAGTATAATCTAAATGTAATCAGTTAACAAAATAGGAGTAATATATGTACCACTAAGTTATGCAGCAGAGTTCACCATAATAACTTTGAATTGAGTGTAAGTAGTTAAAAAAGAACTATCTAAAAATAATTATTCTTCTTTATTATGGAAAAACTATATGATGCACATAAATCAGTTCAGTGCAAATAAGCAAAGCAATCACTGTTAAAAAGTCACTGTGAATATACTGTATGAGCCGTCTTCTCATGGCTGATTTTAGGGTTCCTCCTGGAGAGGTCCAGTTTTAGGGTCCTCCAGAGAGGTCCAATTTTAGGGTCCTCCAGAGAGGTCCAGTTTTAGGGTCCCCTAGAGAGGTCCAGTTTTAGGGATCTCGAGAGAGATCTGGTTTCAGGACTCTCTAGAGAGGTCTGGGTTTTTTTTTTTTTTTAGAGAAGTATGGTTTCAGAGTTCTCCAGAGAGGTCCAGTTTTAGGGTTCTCCAGAGAGGTTTGGTTTCAGGGTACTCCAGAGAGGTCTAGTTTTAAGGTTTTCCAGAGAGGTACGGTTTAAAGGTTATCAAGAAAGGTCTGGTTTTAGGGTTCTCCAGAGAGGTGATGATCTCCAGTAATGATATGTTTCTGGTTTCCATCACCAGAATTACTGTCTGGCTACATTTTAAGCGTTATAATGTAATTGTAATAACTGATTTTATTAAACTGAAGATATTGTGCATATTTTTTACAAAGCTGCAGTTTACTTTTAATCTAGTTTATGCTGATTTATGCCCCAAATTATGTCATTACACAGTTTGGCCATGTTTACATGCTAAAGCATGAGAAATGCCAACAAAATAAATGTTACTGTAAATGCTGCTCTATGTACCATGGGGGTCATTCCGAGTTGTTCGCTCGTTGACGATTTTCGCAACGGAGCGATTAAGGCAAAAATGCGCATGTGCATGGTTCGCAGTGCGCATGTGGTTAGTATTTTAACACAAAACTTAGTAGATTTACTCATGCCCGAACGTAGATTTTTCATCGTTGAAGTGATCGTAGTGTGATTGACAGGAAGTGGGTGTTTCTGGGCGGAAACTGGCCGTTTTCTGGGAGTGTGCGGAAAAACGCAGGCGTGCCAGGGAAAAACGCTGGAGTGTCTGGAGAAACGGGGGAGTGGCTGGTCGAACGCTGGGCATGTGTGTGACGTCAAACCAGGAACGAAACAGACTGAACTGATCGCTATTTGTGAGTAAGTCTCGAGCTACTCAGAAACTGCTAAGAATTTTCTATTCGCAATTCTGCTAATCTTTCGTTCGCAATTCTGCTAAGCTAAGATACACTCCAGGAGGGCGGTGGCTTAGCGTGTGCAATGCTGCTAAAAGCAGCTAGCGAGCGAACAACTCGGAATCACCCCCCATATGTATAAAATATATCCTTCAGGTTGTTAGCTGTAACCATAGCAACTACAGAAATATATTCAGACTACAGTAATTCTGGCAATATTTGTGTTTCAGAAATAAGTTATTATAGATTTTATTATAGATTTCCAACAAATCAGGGGCCGCTAGCCATACAGGGAAATACGGCATAGTTATTATACACCAGTCAGAGCAGTATTACAAAATATTAGCATGTACCAGTTAGGGTATAGTACGGTATGTCGGCGCTCGGGCTCCCGGCGACCAGCATACCGGCGCTGGGAGCCCGACCGCCGGCATACCGACAGCGTGGCAAGCGCAAAGGAGCCCCTTGCAGGCTCGGTGGCGCGCTACGCGCGACACACTATTTTATTCTCCCTCCAGGGGGGTCGTGGACCCCCACTAGGGAGAATAGCTGTCAGTATGCCAGGTGTCAGGATTCCGGCGCCGGTATACTGTGTGCCGGGATCCCGACATTCGGCATACTGAAGACCACCCTACCAGTTATCTACACGCAAATAAACTTTAAACAGGCATGTGTACAGACAGCAGCTTCATGGTTTCAATATGTATTGAGGTGGTCAGCTTCTGGGAATTTATAAATATTCATGACACTCCCTGAAAACGGTCAGTTGACACCCAGAAACGCCCCCTTCCTGTCAATCTTCTTGCGGCCTCCAGTGCAAAGGAAAACTTCACTAGAACCTGAGCACAACCACAAAGGGCTTTGTACCCGTACGTCGCGCATGCGCATTGCGGGCCATACGCATGCACATAAATGCCGTGTTTTCACCTGATTGCTGCGCTGCGAAAATTGGCAGTGAGCGATCAACTCGGAATGACCCCCAAAATACCGACAAGGTCAAAATACCGACATTTAAAATGTCTACAGGTCAAAAAGTCACACAAGTTTTTTCATTGTTTTTTGGTGTGTATGTCGACATAGGTCGACATGGACACCGTATGAGTGTACTGCGTCCCCTTGCATGGCTCGCTGCGCTCGGCACACTATTATATTCCCTCTCCAGGTCCACTGGGATGGTAAAGTATGAGCAAGGCGGTTTCAATGAAAAATCATGAAAAATATTTTGTCTCTCTGGATTTTGATTGTAGGTAAATTGACTGCATCCCGTATAAAACTTATCAGATGTAACAGAGATATGTAGTACATACAGTGCATTGACTCTAGGCAGAGGTTATCAAATGATCAAACATAAATGCAATGACATTCACCATTCCAAATAATATAATAGAATAAGACAAATCAGCCCATTAGCCTGAATAACACCCAGTCCACAACACTAAAACCGTCCAAATGCCATGCTGTTATTTCTGCAGTGAAGATACCAACATTCTGTGCAAAGGAAATGAGACTGGGCTGTGTGTCATTTCTCTAATGCTAGTGCGTGCCCTAAGCTTGACCTACTGTACATAGAAAACAAAGCCCTGCATTTTGGAGTACCACCTGATTTAACATTGGTGTGGTGCAATAATATTCTTACACGGTCCCTGGGTTAAAGACAATACAGATGTGTCCTCGTACATCTAACCTCAAAACCCCATACAACGCGAGATGTGACTTACAGTGGCTGCAGGAGAGTGGCACAGTAGCTGCTGGAGAGGGGCACAGTAGCTGCTGGAGAGGGGCACAGTAGCTGCTGGAAAGGGGCACAGTAGCTGCTGGAGAGGGGCACAGTAGCTGCTGGAGAGGGGCAGTGTAACATCTTTTACTTTCAATTTTTGCAAAGTAACAGATGAAGCAGAAAGGAACTTGGAGTGAGGAAGCTGCTGCCACTGCATCATAGTACTTCATATGTGTGGGGCATAATAGTTCTACAATGTCTAGGTAGACAGTTAATAAGCTGACAACATATGGTCGCCATGCATTAGGTCAACAAATACAATACATTGACAGGTACAAAAAGTCAACAGTAGTTAAGGTTGTCAGATACAAAAGGTCATCAGGGTGAAAGGTCGACATGACCACATCTTGAATATTCCACATTATGTGGCCACCATCAGTACAAATGGCTTGCTTGCTCTGCTACAGGTACCTTATTCAGATGTGGTTGAAATTCCAGCCTGCACCACAAAGTACTGATAATCGGTACTTTGTCCATGTGCAAGATACATTCTGCGCACATGTGAATGGGTCCTGAGACTCAGTGATTGACAGACTCCTGCCGTCTGGGGGGCAGGGGGGGGGGGGTTGGCAATGGCCTCCACTTGTGTGGAGGGAGGGAAGATGTCAGGGATCTGAGTGATCCAATGCTGTGTCCTAGGACACAGAACGGTTCACTACTGCAGTTGGAGATGTTTACTTAAATAGACGCCTACTGCTGTATCACCATACAGCATTCCAAGGAAGCAGCAGTGTCAGCAACTCCTACCACACCTGAATTAGGCCCCCGCTTTGCTCGCCACAGGCTACTATTCCCAGTAGATGTCCACATGGATAGTAAATAGAGCAAATTTTAGTAAGACAAATAAATGGCTGAATATACACATTAGGGCGATTATAGTTTGACTGCACATGTGTCTAAGTCTCAATGCGCATGTGCCGCAATTGCCTTGGGTTGCGGTCACTAGGGCGACATGCATTAGGTCAACATGCATTGGGTCGACCACTAAAAGTCGACATGCACTAGGTCGACAGGGTGTCTAGGTCGCCGGGTTCATTAGGTCGACATGTGCAAGGTCAAAAGGTCGACCCTGTCGACCTAGTGCATGTCGACCTTTAGTGGTCGACCCAATGCATGTCGACCTAATGTGTGTCTACCCAACAACCCATACTCATTGCCTTGTGGTGGCGTTTGCAGAGATATTTAATTTACAATGTGATTGACAGGGACAGTTAGGGGGCAGTTACAGAAAGTGGCGGCAAAAACCCAGGTGTGTCGTAACTTCTGCCGGGTCTTGCGTCAGCCTGCGTCTGCAATCCTGAACACATCTACAATGTCTGTAGCATATTACTTCTTGCAGCCATGCTGCGCACCTGTAGGTCTAATGTACTCAGAAGTTTGGTAGTTGACTAATCTGCAACCAACACTGGCTCTTTGTATGCATCCGCTGGGTTTCTCAAAGCCCCATTCCAATAGAAATCCATGTGGCTGCGGCATTTGCATACTTTCACACAGTCGCTGCTTACACACCTGCAGCTGCGGCAGTATTACCGTATATCTCTGAATCAGGCCCTCAGTTCTGTGCATGCAATGCAGGAGGAATTACGGCCAACTTGCATTCAACCTTTCATTGGCCCTAAGATATTTTCTTTGACATTTTCTGCAAATCATTAATGTGGACAAGATGTTTGCAGGAGACATCACATATTCGGCATATTTTTTATTCTACAACAACAAAATAATATAGCAGGTGGAAGCTTTTTATCTACTAACATGCAATCTTTTATCATTTGTTTTCCTTAATCCTACAATACGGTATATACTTACTGCAAATGTTTATTCTCTGTTATATATGTTTCTGGAATTTTGTATAACTGTTATTATTAATGTACAGACAGTAAAAAAGGCAAGATAAAAATAGCTAGTGGCAATAAATGAAAAGTATGTTTGCAATATTATTGAGACCAAGAGAAAAAGTCTGAACCTAATCAGTACAGCCAGTATACGTTAGACCGGGGGTGGATTGTGTCTGGATTCCATTAATTTATAGTGGGAGAAGTTACATGAGTACAGGTTAACTTATAAAGTGCCAAGTGTCATCAAAGAACAGTTCCCAATCCCAACCTGTAGCGGCAAGTCAGTGTACATATCAAATGTAGTTCCCTTGGATAGGTCTTCAATGGATGATGTAAGAATAATTTTTTTGAGTTTAAAAGTATGTGTTCCAAAAAGGAAATACAGCTAAAACAATTACTGTTCATGTACAAGATAGTTTTTGAGGGAGCTTATTTACTAAACAATGCCTTTTCAAAGACACTTATTTTAAAGCGATTTTGCCCACAGTATTGAAAACAACTCTTAATAGTATTGCTTTTTTTAAACTCTGCGTGCAACAACGCCAATAATTTGCAGCTTTGAACAGTCCATTATTTTTTAAATAAACTACCTATAGTTTGCCTGAAAATGAGACACAAAGCCAGGGAGCCTACTGCGCTGCCAGAGAGGCGGGAGCCTGCATGGAGCCTGCACACAGGCCCTCTCTTTTGTTAAACTACCCCTGGCCCTGGCTGTACTTTGGGCATTTCTACATTGGCCATCCAACCCACAACCTGACAACCTCGTTATACTGTTGCAAGTGTAAGTGCAACTTGTCAGGAAAAAACATGCACATGTGTATTAAAGAATGAAAAGCTGCAATTTATGCATTTATGTCCAACTATGAATGAGGCTCTATGTGTAAATATGTATAGCGAGTAGCATGTAACGCTTGCAAATGCTTTAAAAACACCCTCTAAATTTATTGTGCATATTTCACCATTGCCCAATACAGTCACAGAATTATTCACTTCCCGGCATGTTTAATTAAACCCCATTAGAGTTATGTTTAACAGGCTACAGTATCCCCAGAATTTGGTTAAGGTACATGTGGGGTAGGTAGCATACTTCCCAACATTTAGAATGAGTGAATTGGTAAAGGTGGCATGGCCACCTCTTGATGGCGGTGTGCTTCCATCACTGAGGGGGAGGGGCATGGCTACAGCCACGTGGGCATGCCTAGTGTTTGCTAGGCCCTTTATCCTATTCACTCACTTTAACCTACAAAGCATGTGACCTAACTAGATTAGACAATGCAGCCCTCAAGTCAGTTAATAAGACCAAGGAGCATATTTATTAAAATCCTGATTTTGATCCAGATAACTATATTTTTTTTTATAGCAGCAATAAGAAATTATCAATGGAATTTACAAAAATACACATGCAGGGATATGAGATGTGTGAAAAGAAATGCGATCACTAATAAGATCACTTTACTTCCAAGCCCAGACTCCAATCACATTACTGTGAATATGCAAGCGGAGATTACTGGGAAGGGATCATTCCAAACCCATTCCTGAAAAAATATACATGGTGGTGATTCAAAAGTCGCAGTACACCCAACCGGCACCCAGAAAGACCTCCAATTTTACATAACACTGTCAGGTGCCTAATTTCCAAATTCTGAGAAACTGGGACTGTGGCTGACAAGTCACAGAGTGGTCATCCAAAAAGTACTACTGACGAGACAACCTCAACAATGGATTTGGCATCCTTCATGAAGAACCCACAACGCAGGACACGACATCCATTGAATATCCAGCTACTCCAGTACCTAGCAGAGGATGACCCAGACAGGCATATGCAGTTTTACACGTGGGCCTTAGAGCAACATCAACAGGATCCTTCTTTTGCACAAGGCATCTTGTTCAGTGATAAGGCAAACATTTATGTCAGTGGTGAAGTTAAACGTCACAACCACAGGTACTGGAGTGACCAGAATCCAAACTAGATGGAACCATCCAAAAATCTGCAGATATGACACGGAAACTTTGTTCTCCAGACATTAAAATTATCTTAATTCTCTCCTCTTTTGTCAAAACCATCTTCAGTTACCTGCAACAAAAAAAAGTGTTGTAACTTTTTAACCATAACTGATATTTCAAATCTGTTTGCAGCAATTAACTTTTCAGCAAATTTAAATGTTGTTTGACATGTTATGATTTCAAGATGGCGCCCATGTTCGGTACATAACCTAAAATATAGCCCACTTCACCCATACCTTACTGGAGTATTCAGTTTTCCCATTTCCTGCACAGTTTTTGAAACAAAAGGGTGTACTGTTACTTTTGTATCACCATGTACTTTGTCTTTAAGGTTTACCTTCACGTTATTATGTTGGTAGACAGTTATCACACATTAGTAAGAGTGACAGCAGAGCTCTGAGGAGAAATTAAGGAATTCTGAAGAAGAGAAGGTAATCAATAGCAATATAAGTATTTATTAACATTCACTTATATACTGTAGGCATATCCTGTTACCCTTTTTATCCGGAGAAAAACGGCAATAAAACAAGACTGGGTAATAACAGACAGACTTGGGAGTATATTCAATTAAAGTCGGATCCATTCTGACACGTATTTATCGGAATGGATCGGACAACCCCTATTCATATCTCATCTCAATTTTACTTTTTCAAGTCGAATTGAGATGAGGGATGTAGAGGAGGGAGAGGGGGGGGGGGGGCGAGCTGCAGGGAGACCAGCGGGGACAGCCAGCGGGCATACAGGGGAGATCAGCGTTACAGTAGCGCTGCAGGAGGAGGTCAAACAGCCGCCCGACCTCACGGCAGTGTCCACCCGGCTCCAGCAAGCGTGCTGTGTGACATCCTGCTGCAGCGCTACTGTAGCGCTAATCTCCCCTGTATGCCCACCGGCTGTCCCCCGTCTCCCTGCGGCTCTCCCCCCTCTCCTCTTCTGGGTCCGCATCTCAGTACGACATCTTTTGATGTCGGACTGAGATGGTCGAAAAGGGGGCCAAAACCGACGTAGATCGGCAGCTATTCCACTGATCCACGTGCTTTTCGACAAGTCGAATTCATCGACTTGTCGAAAAATTTAGGGATATATTGAATTGGTCGAATCAGTATTCGACCTTAAAAAGTCGAAAACTGCCGTCTTTTCGACAGACGTCAGTTTTCGACTTCAATTGAATATACTCCATAGAGGAAAGAGGGCCCTGCTCACAAGACTACAATCTATAGTTAACGGTGATTTTAATGATGAACAGATTTAATAGCACTATAGTAGCTGACGTCTCATATTATACATGCATTCTTCAATATTTGCAGCAAATAAATATATACAATGGGGAAATGAGGGGGACTGGAAAAAAAACTGGCTTGGCTACAGCCCTAGTAGCACATTAGAGATGGCAGTATGGTTTGACATTGGAAGCCCTATCTGCCAATCACAGTCCAGCATGTGATTAGCAGATAGTGCGTCCAATAGGAAGCCACTACATTTATTGGGAGCTCACTGGTGGTGGGAGATTTTTAAAGGGGGGGCTGCATCTCTGCAGCCCCTATGTAAAATCGGCCACTGGGTGAGATCCTTTAAATAAACCAAATAGATATAAGGTTTGAGTTTTTATTAAAACATAGCATTTAAGAAGACAAAAATCAATTAAGATTTATCCAGCTAATAGTTACTTTTTGCCACATTTAACTCTTCAAATGCCACATACTGTATGTAGAATATAAACATTACTCAAAGCGTTAACAGCTTCCTCAAAAATGTACTTTTAGACAACGTGCTGCAATAATTACACTGCAACTGAATACACACTTCCAAAATACATCTGCAGGTTATAAATAATGTTAATTATAACAGTCTGTGTTATTCTATATCAGAAGTCAGACTGTTCATTAACCGATTTAAGAAATGTGTTCATTCAGATGATACTGAGATGGGCATTTTTGTCATATACTCTCCAGATATTGTAGCTCTAATTTGTGTATTGGGTGTCTGAGTACTTTAGCTGTTTTCTCCTGTTTCCAGGCTGGATATGTCTATAACCTACGGCTGAACTTTGAAATATTTTAGCCCCGGAACTGTGTTGATGGTAGACAAGTCAACACATGTGGCAAGCAGGTGTCGGAAGAATGTTGCCTACCGCATAATGTTTTTTAGGAAGAGTAGTAGCTCCAAATAAAGAGGTTTGTGATATTCATGGCATTAAGGAATATCTAGAACATTACTGTTCAGCTTTGTAGACAGTGAGGACTGTATTGTCATATGCCTACATGGCAGAGGGGCAGATTTAATGCAAAGAAATTTAGCAACATCAAAAATACACCTGCAATGTGTATCCACCCTGGGCTCATATCATACAATGCACACACACAACTGGCAAATATTAGGAATCCCCCAGATGTACCATGGAGAGGTCACCAATATCTGTTGTGGTCCCTCCGTTTCTGACCGAAAATACATGTGTCTGTGCGGTCTGCTGTGCAGTCGATTTTACCCAGGGCTTAAGGGGGGGGGAGAGTTGGAACTGAGTGGAACCTACTGTAATAGTTCCACCTCCACCATGGCCCTGCACAGTAATTCAAACAGAAAAGCCTGCCCCACCACCCATGTCAATAGATGATGTGAATGTCGCAAGTGTCACTGACGAGCTGCATCCACCTTCCCCTTCCTCAGGTCCTAGCAACCTCCACCTGTGGCCCCCCCGCTCCTTGTACTCACACATGCTGTGTCTGTCAGACTGCATTCATCCCCTCATCAGATGCCAGCGGCTTCCCTTTCCGGCAAGGTGTATGTCATGCCGTCGCCACTGTAGAGGTGAAGAAAAGCCACGACGGGGAGCAGGCTCTGCATCTTGAAGACAATATGAGAGGGGGCTGGGGGGACACAGAGAGATGGGGAAGCTGCTGGAGGGACATGGCAGGGAGCTTCAGGAGGGAATGGGCAGATATGTGTAAAAGGGGCACTACTGTGGGCATTATGTTTAGAAAAGGCACTACTGCTGTGGGCATTATGTGTATAATGGGCACTGCTGTGGGCATTATGTGTATCAGTGGCACTTCTCTGGGCATTATGTGTATAAGCAGCACTACTGTGGGCATTATGTGTAAGGGACACTACTATTGTGGGAATTATGTGTAAGGGGCACTACTAACATAGACATTGTGTATAAGGGACACTACTAAGTGACAAAACATGAATAAGGGGCACTACTGTGTGATGTAATGTCAATAAGGAACACTACTATGTGGTGTAATATGAATCAGGCGGACTACGTATGGTGTAATGGGAATAAGATTGTTCAACTGTGTGGCATTAATTAAATTTGGGGTACCATTATGTGACCACACCCCTTCCTTGCAAGACCACACCTTTTTTTACAACCAGGAAGGTGCCTAAAACCTAGCACTGGCCATGGTTCCGCCTTATGGGATAGGGGGTAGGTGATGGGGCAAATTAGTTTCACCACCTCTCCAGGACCACTTTAAGCCATGGTTTAACCAAGCTCCAGAATGCAATACATTCTGACACTTGTCCCTGATAGCTAAAGCCATCTGCAGGTGGCGTTATCCTGTAGTAACCTATGTCTAATAAAATGCACATGGGTCATGCCGCCGATAACCCATGTGATGGCCGTGCATGCAATCAAAATATTTATCACATTCGCATTAAAATTGTGGCTTGTGGTAAATATGCCCCTATGTCAGATCACTTTGAATACACTTGGGAAAATATCAACAATATTGTATAATCTGAGACCAAATTACTCCAAATACATCATGATGTGCAGGATCAGGAAGCTCAGCCTCAGACAGTTCTCAGATGACTCTCCAGACCACAGGGTGGCATTCCAGTCCAGGGCATATGGTGG
Source organism: Pseudophryne corroboree (assembly GCF_028390025.1). Taxonomy (NCBI): domain Eukaryota; kingdom Metazoa; phylum Chordata; class Amphibia; order Anura; family Myobatrachidae; genus Pseudophryne; species Pseudophryne corroboree. Next base: position 530,819,771 of record NC_086446.1, on the reverse strand, counting down.
TGTGGCCGGTACTGCCGCACAGAGGACAGATGCCCTGTGGGCGGAGCCGGCCACCTACCTTCATGATCGCTAATCTGTTTGCTCCACTGCCTAGTGCCCACAGCAATATATAATAGTAGTGTTGCGCCCAGCTCCTTCTCTGCTGGGTGCACCACTACTAATATACATTTCAGCGGGCAGTGCTGTTGCCCGCCCTGTGTGTTCCAACCCATTAACCCCAGTTCCCACATAACATCTCTCCACAGTCCAGTCCCAAAGTGCTGTGTGCCCCCGGCCCCGTTCTGTTGGCATTGGGCAGCAGATGGTAGCAGGGAGAGGCAGAGATTGACAGCCTGTAACAGGAGTACTGCCCTCAGTCGTGATTGGTAAGTGCTGCACCTGCATCCATTAATAATAGTTACTGGGGGTCTAAAAGAGAGAGAGGTATAAGGAGGGCAGGAGGGTGGTGGGTGATAATGTGTGGAATAATACTGTATGTAAGGACCATTACTGTGTAGCATTACTGTGGAGCGTAATGTGTAAGAAGTAATACTGTGTGGCATAATGTGTATAAGGGCTCTGCTCATGTGAATAAATAATGTGCAAGAGGCACTATTGTGTGGTATAAAGTGAATAAGGGCCTCTATTGTGTGGTTTAGCATGTCTGAGGGGCACTACCATTGGCATATCTATAATGGGGCCCCTACTGCACATGCTGCACCCATTTTTTGAATACTTACCCATCCAGAGCCTTGCACCGATTTCAGCAGTGCTGTGGAATCACTGTGAAAATGGCGCAGCGGCCATTTTCACGGTGTTCTGCGCATGCGCAGTAGAAAAATCACTGGGAAAATGGCCGCCGTGCCATTTTCCCCATGATCTGTGCATGTGCAGTAGAGTCTGATTCCTCTAGTGCTCAGACTCTACAGCGCAGCCAGCAGAGTAGGGGGCGCGAACGGAGGACACTGCACACGGGCCTCCACCTCTCGTAAAGTACCCCTGGGCACTACTATGTTGTGTAACGTTAATAGCGGACCCTTCTATGTGACATAATGTGAATAAGGGGCACTACTATGTGGTGTAACATAAACAAGGGGTACTACTGTGTGACTTTATGCGAATAAGGTTTTGTGACGTAATTTGAATTAGGAGTACTATTGTGTGCACTTGGCACCAAATTGTCTAATTATGGCTCTGTTGCAGTCAACCTACTAGCCAAATACAGGTGCCAATATGGAAGCAACTGCACCACCCCCTACAACTCACTTATGCCTAGTTATCACTCTGGTGTGAAGGGTTAAGGTGGTTGCTGTTTCATGGATAACCCAGCTTATTGTAATATCTAATTTCCCATAATCATATGACAGATCCACAAGACAAATGGTCACGTGCTGAAAAGAATGGGAAGGCCCACAGCTAATGCTTCTTCCGCAGAACAATCTTGTTTTACATGAGCAAGCTTTTATAAGGACAGTTTACATATAAAGTGGCCCTACATGGACATTTTTCACGAGTTTAATTTTTGCTCCTACAATTTTAGACCTTCCTTTGCTGAAGGGAGGCTGACAGTCTCTTTAGGAGGCATATATTTTACAGCTGAAGGGCAGCAATGCTATTTTATCCTCTGTGTACAGTATAAAGATAACTGACACATTGGGCCTGAGTCAGCTGATGTAGTGTCCGTATGTGCATCTTTTAAATGTGTTGCTTTTGCTATTGTACTAGGTGCTAACTGTCCATCAAAGTATGGTCTCCAATGTGAATGAGTCTGAGTTCACAACAGCTTCATCGATACGCCAGCAACACTCCCATAACACAACCATCAGATGAACCACCTCCCTCTCACCTCACTGTCACCACCCAAGAATACCCAATACATTTTAAGACATTTTGAAGCCGTATGTCTCAATTGCAACTGCGCCTCTGTGTGCACGTGTGACACCCCTACCTTCACAGGAGCCAACGGGCATTGTATTTTAGGAGGTTACCACTAGATGTAGCTGCAACATACTCAAAAGAAGACAAGCCAGCAACAGAACAAGCAGTTACTGGTTGCACATGCACAGCTGAGACAAGGTGACAGCAAGGAATGAAGTATCATAGCGGAGTGAAATGCCGCAGATCTGCAGAGAGAGAGAAAATGTGCAATGCGATAATACTCAAGTGGTACAAGGTGAAAAGCACCAATTAACATCTGCTGATTGTGTTTTGGAGCAGCACCAGCAGAGTGAGGCTGAGAGCCAGAGACAATTTGTCAGCTTTGTGAGTTGCAGCTGAGGTTCTGGGAATCTGTGAGTAAAACTGTTAAAGTGAGATGTCCCTACTGAGATATTGAGAATTGTTAATCACTACTGAGTACTATTAAAATATGCGCTATTGAGAGTATATGCAACATACTGAGAATTGTTCAGAGAAACTGAGAAATACTTGTGGAAACTGAGAACTATTAAGAGTTACTAAGTTCTGCTTTGACTTATTGGAAATATACTGAGATATACTGTATTGCAAGTACAGTACCAATATTGAAAGTACTGTGCAATCCTACCTTGTGAAAGAGACTGAGCATAAGATCAAAATGTGTTGACAGCATTATATACAGTATGTCTTGTTTGAGCTACTAGTGAACTCAAACAGTTCAAAGAGATGGAAGCATTTTGTAAGACTGAGCTATTGATACTGAGAAGTGCTGAAAATAACAGTGATATTGCAAGTCAAGCTGTGTTTTTTGAGCATTATCTTTGGAAAGCCAAAGCTATTGTTACTCTGGATCCAGGAAAGACCAGCATTACATGCTAATCCTATTATGTTTTGGCTGTTGTGGATTACAGTTACATGCATGGTATAGGACAGTGATCATCCAGCTACAGAGTACACCAGAACTTTGTGTGCAATAACTGATGTTTTTTTTCTTCTAAATCTACTGAGTTATAATCTAAGTGTCTATTACTTTATATCTGTATTGTGTAAGGGTTACAGTATACTGTAGCATATTGAAACAATTGAGTAACTACATATTCCCCAGTTGTAGCCAAAGAGGTACTACAGCAGTTAAGATAAAGAAGTCCATTTAACTATTGGAAAGAGTTATTGCTCATTGCATATTCACTACCGCATTATAATCTACTGTGCTGTAATATGTATGGTGATCATTATTTTTGTCATACAGTGACCCTCTCTGGACTCATGTCCTCTTACCCCCCTAAAAAATATACTTGATTATTGTATTTATCAAGGCTTTCACGTTATGTAATTTTACTGTGTCTAAGAGGCTAGCTTCTCTACTACAGCTTGAGATAAAACTTGTGGAGTCAATATAAGAGAAGAAAGAAGATCTGCTGGAGCTGCCATCTCAGCTATAAGGTACCAAATACACCTTATCTGTGCCCACATCAACAACTGGAGTAGAACGCACAAACTCTGGATCCATGTGCAGTGTGATTTAGACGCATGCACAGAAGGGGAAAAAATCAACCAACTTCATCTAAGATTGACATTGTGTCTGGCTCAGAATCAGGCCCATTATGTGGCAGTTGTAAAACGGCACTTGAAGAAATGTTGGGACCAACAGATGTTTCCTACAGTATATCCTGTCCCCGCAAGTTATTTTACTTAGGGTAGGCGATAAGATATCCTGAACGGGCATAGGTATTGGCCCAAGGCAAACAGTAGGTGGTCATGATCTTAATTGGGCACTTTCTACAGAATATTTTTTTTTATATATATAAAGATAAACACAATAATCAACTTAATGATGGATTATTTTAACGAACAATATCATTTTTAAAAATAATAATAATAATAATATGAATAATTTTAGTTAATTTAATTTGTTTTAGTCTATTTATTTGTTCTACTTCATTGATCAAAACTCACTCTGTGTCTAAGGGGGACATGTACTAAACGGTGATAAAAGTGTAGAAGTGAGCCAGTGGAGAAGTGGCCCTTGGCAACCAATCAGCATTGATGTAGCATTTAGAATTTGCATACTATAAACATATACAGAGCAGCTGATAGGTTGCCATAGGCAACTTCTCCACTGACTCACTTCTCCACTTTTATCACTGCTTAGTACATGTCCCCGTTAGAGCAGTATTCAGTATTCATCCGCACCCAGCCAACTTGCATTCAGCTGACGTAGAGCTGAATGCAAGTTGGATTTGCGGAAATATCTGACAGGCTTTTGTACTTGGCAATGCAAGGCAATGCAAGCACGGCGATGCTTTTGTACTTCAGGAGTAGCTCCCGGTCAGAGCAGCTCCTGCGCGCTGGCAGGGAGCTACTCGTCGCTGCCTGGGTCGCAGCGGCTCATGTGTGATGTCACGCAGCTGCCACGGCCCGCCCCCACACCGGTCCAGCATGCCTGCGTTGCACAGACTGCGCCCCCCTAAATGGAGGCTGAATGTCGCCGGCCTGCTCCCTCCTGCCCACCAACTGCCTCTGCCTGTCAATCAGGCAGAGGCGACCGCAGGGCTACGAGAGCCGACAGCTCTCTACCATGCGCAGTTCAGACCTGATCGCTGTTGTGCGAAAACGCACAGCACCGATCAGGTCTTAATCAGCCCCATAATACGAAGGGTCATTGGGGTAGCATAACTGAATTGGAAGAAGCCAAGTATTGTGGAATGGATACTGATACAATCACATGCAGGCAGATTTGCCAGCTATGCTGATAAAAATCTTAAACTTATTTGACAGGCTGAGAAAAGGGGGAAAGCTCATTGAATTATTAAATCATAAGCATGTTTAAAAAATGTATGTTGTAGAGCTAATTTCTCCATAACCACTAGAATACATCTATTGTACTTTTCATATCTGATGTATATATATATATCCTATATATGTCTGAGAAAAGGCATGCAGAAAAATTGCATACTTTTGTTACTGAACAACACACAATCATTGCCATATGTAAAAGGTATAAGCATGACTAACTGATGAATACTGCCAAAAATCATGTAAACAAAAACAAACTACAGGAGTAAACAGTGATAACAAAGCAAAACAAGACATAAAAAGTTGAGACATACTCTGTGGCTGTAAAATCCCATCTATCTTTTCTAAACTCCCAGGTAATAAATTAGGGGCCAGACATAAGAACACACATGGTCACTCACTCATTGCAGCCCCAATACAGCTGACATTTGGGAGATGCCTAGTTTAGACATGTGGTTAGACTTAATTATTATTTGGATGGTCCCATGTCATGGTCTGGTGCTTTCTAAGGGATAAACTTTTCTCTTTCTTAAGATTTAAGAGGGAAAGCGTCATGTGTGGTCTATGGAGAGAGCCTGAGTCACTTGCCCACACCGAGAAATAGTTATGTCACTGCAACATGAATCTAAACAGCCCGTCCAGTAGCCCACCAGCCAAGCAGCAGCAAATTAGGAAGTGTTAATGATTCAGATAACTTAGTCATCCCATTGCTCCAAATAAAGCCAAAAAAACTGGAGAAAAAAAACTACCTGTTGCTGTCATGGAGGAAAATCCCCATCATAATTGGCAAAAAGATTAAGATTAAAGGAAGCAATTCAGCAAAATTACCTACGTTCTGCAGTTTACAGCGTACGGTAATGGGGTCAGCTGACTTCATTTTGTAATATTAAATCAACCTTTTTTTAATTTTATTTCACAGGATACGCCACAGAGGTCATAACTGTAACTGCAATTTTATTTGGCAAGGGTAAGCAACGTGATATGAGAATGACTTCTGAGTCATGTCTAAAGTAAATGTCAACCGTTTAAATAAGGAAGATGTGTTATGTCATTATTTTGATTTAATGTTAACTACATGTGATGCAATAATGCTTTAAATTAAAGATTAGAGTTAAGTGATTCTACCACAGTCAAGCAAACTGTTCTGCCAGCTCACTCATAATCTGGCCAATTATTTTACCGAACCATAGGTAGTTCTGAGGTTAAACATCTTTATTGGCTTGTAATCTGATTTCCCAAACTGCATTGATTGTGAATAGTAAATAATGGACTATGGGTCTAATTCAGCATATAATGCTGTGGTAGCATTCGCACGCTGATGCCCTGCGAAGTGTGCGCACATGCAGAAGCCGCACTGATTGACATGTGTGCAGGGGTGGGGGCTGAATTCGGCATGTGGGGCGGACTTGCCCTGTGCTGGTCGTTCCCCCGCATGTTAGTGTAATGGATTGTAGATGTGTGATTTTTCACATATCTACGATCCATGGTGAATCGTGGCATATGTGCCCAGCAGTGGTTTATTTATTTATCCCATGAAAATTTGTTTTGAAGTTACAGCCATTGTTCCTGCCCTCTCCATTATTTAATATCATATGATGTGGTACATATGTAAGATTTTACTTAATAAAAAGAAATTGGTGAAAAACTAATCTTCAAAGTGTCATATTTACTGTATTTTATTTATTCTAATGTGTTTTTTTAAACTATGGGAAAAACAGTGCAACTGTAGAAATTTTTTTTTTAAAATGGCTTCCCACTCTTTTTTAAAACTCTCGCTTGCCGTAGTGAATGATGCATTTTTTGTAATTACAAGTCCTTTCGGAATCATCTGGTGGGAGACATACCTTTCCAGGGTCACTGTTTCCCACCAGATGCGATTTTCCTTTAATAGGACATTCTCCAGTCTCCTCATAACACTTTCCAAATCCTCATCCACTATCGGGGTAAATTCCCCCAATTCATTAAAAGCTCTTTCTAAGATCAATTTTCTGTTGTCCCAATATTTGAACATAATTGCTGCACCACAGGTACTTCAAATGGAAAAGTAAACGACAGTGATAGAGAGAAAACTGAGGCACCCAACAGTGCGCACAAGGCAGCCAGTAGTGCAGTATACCCACAAGAGGCTTTTCCCACCTCCCAAGTGAAACATACAATGCAAAAGATACGTGGAATACCGCTTCACCAGCGCCTAAAAAAAGACCCTGTCTTGGGAGAGCGTCTCCCGGTAAGGCCGAAGTGCATTTATAGGAAAGCCCCTAATTTGGGAAATAGTTTGGTGCGTAGTGCTATGCCCCCCACTATACCAGTGGGGATAAAATCTGAGGGATTCTACAGATGCATGAATTGTATAGCATGCAGGGAGATTAAAATGTAAAATCAGAGTAAAACTAGTGACGTTTTGATCAATGGAAAAAAGATAATGATTAGGGACTTTATAACGTGCAACACTAAAAACGTTGTTTACGTGATAGAGTGCGAGTGTGGCCTCTTTTATACAGGGAGAACATCGAGAGCCCTTAAAGTACGGTTGGGAGAGCACTTACGGAACATCAGGAAGGGCCTAGAGACGCATGCCCTCTCAGACCATTTCAGAAAACACCATGGATGTTCCACGACCGCTATTAGACGGTTTGTAGGCATGAAATGGGTGAGGGGACACTGGAAAAGAAGGGATCTTACGAGCCAATTAGCAAAAGCTGAGATGAGAGCTATTTATGAATGGGGTACACTCCAGCCAAAAGGTCTAAATTTGGACTTTGAGGTGAAGTGGTTTCTGTAGAACATTCGTGCCTTCTGTATAAATCTTTAGACAATGTTGTATTAAAGTTTTTTTATGTTACTCATTATTCATATTTGTTTATTGTATCAAGGTTTGTGGAAAATCAGAGTGAGAAATGGAAAATTCTCTGAATACCAGCACCCCTCACGCATGACAATACATCCTGTTTCCACCACGCATCACCATGACAACGGAAGGTGCAGTCACTACTTCGACTAATTAACTACTATGGCCCTCATTCCGAGTTGATCGGTCGCAAGGCGATTTTAGCAGAGTTACACACGCTAAGCCGCCGCCTACTGGGAGTGAATCTTAGCTTCTTAAAATTGCGACCGATGTATTCGCAATATTGCGATTACTAACTACTTAGCAGTTTCAGAGTAGCTCCAGACTTACTCTGCCTGTGCGATCATTTCAGTGCTTGTCGTTCCTGGTTGACGTCACAAACACACCCAGCGTTCGCCCAGGCACTCCCACCGTTTCCCCGGCCACTCCTGCGTTTTTTCCGGAAACGGTAGCGTTTTCAGCCACACGCCCCTGAAACGCCGTGTTTCCGCCCAGTAACACCCATTTCCTGTCAATCACATTACGATCGCCGGAGCGAAGAAAAAGCCGTGAGTAAAAATACTTTCTTCATAGTAAAGTTACTTGGCGCAGTCGCAGTGCGAACATTGCGCATGCGTACTAAGCGGATTTTCACTGCGATGCGATGAAAAATACAGAGCGAACAACTCGGAATGAGGGCCTATATACGCTGTGGAGGAGAACCAGTCATATGACCTCTGCGATACCATGTGATCGGACCTCCAAAAGATATGGTTGAAGCTGGTGGAACGCAAGGATGTAAACAGCGCCGTAATGGAAGCGGAAGCACGCGTCAGGCGGGATAACGGTTGTGAGTGGAGTTGCTAGGGATTCCGAACGGTTACTAGGGGAGGTCCTAGCGCAAGTGTCCACGGACTTCTAGTTAACATATGTATAGGGATCAGCTGCGCTGGGACCAATAGGATCCGGATGTGACATATAAGTATAGGGCAGATAGTGTGGAAGACATTCGAACTTTTAGCTGACCTTGAGAAAGACCCGGGGAGGGTCGTAACGCGTAGGTGCTCACTTCCTTGTAACAGACCCCAGACGTGGACGAGGAGGAGGACAGGCTGATCTGATCGTTGATGGAATCTTGTGATTGAGGGATCCCGGAGCTGCAGCCTGGTGATTTTCTCTGCTCAGACTGATGTCCATCATATGCTTATGAGCCCAGTTTTCTTCAGGGATCCGGTAATTGGCCCCTACTCCCACCGACACTGATGGTGTCAGTTGCAAGATTTTATATGTTTTTATAATTGCATACTGTGTTTGATTTTTTAAAGAGACATGTTTTGTATGTCATTAAATTTTTAAACAGTATTACACTATCTTGCCCACCATTTTCTCTTTTCGGTACCTATTCCATACTTGAGGTCTGTGAAATCTCCTCAAGTACAGAAAAGCCGAGAGGAGATATATTGATTCTACAGACTGAGAAAGCATAATTCCATATTGTAGTAAGGCGCTGGTGAAGCGGTATTCCACGTATCTTTTGCATTAGGTCAACACCATATGGTCAACATGCATGAGGTCGACAGGTACAAAATGTCAACATATAAAAGGTTGACAGTGCTTAAGGTCGATAGGTTCCAATTGTGAACAGATTTAAATGGTCAACATAACAATGGTTGACACTAATTTGGCTTACAAGGGGTTCAACTTACAAAATGACACCAAAAAAGTAAAACAACAATTATGTTGACTTTTTCTGTCAACCATTGCCATGTCAACCTTTTGACTGTGTTGACCATTTGTGCCTGTTGACCTTTTGTGGTGTCTACCATTTTCATTTTGACCCATTGAGCCTGTCTATCTTTTGACCCAGTCAACTTACTGCATGTCGACCATATGGGGTCAACCTATTAACTGTCGACCTATTTCTGGTTAACCCATTGATCCACACCTGAGCAGAGGTATACTGTACAAATAGTATCTCAAGATGTGACCACCTCTATCGGGAGTATCAATTATGAGAAGGTTTTGGCTGCAAAAAACATAGCAGACCTTGTGCGCAATGTTGTATTACTTCAGGAATGCGCGCTCCCAATACTCACGGTATCCACGGCTAAAGAGTCAATCTCGATTGACCATGGTCACTCAACCAGTAGATTGTGATGTACATCCAGCAGCTGCCAATAGAAATCAGGCTGATTCTTATTGGCTAATTGCTCTGAAACCTCTTCTAGATGGAGCCGTGATTAACTGAAGCTGCTGTTATCATGTGTCAGTTGGCAGTCACATGTGACAGATATAGCCAATAAGAATTAGTGTTAAGGTGCAGTGAAGCCATAGCTTCCAGTGTATGCTGCATTACCGTGACTGGGTGGAAGAGATGCTGACAACAGTTCCAGAGAGTGAGTGAATAATTGCTGAAGTCCCTGGCTCCCTGCTTCTTCCCTGCCCCACAGCTCAGTGCCAGCCCCTATGCCATACCTCTCTTTGCCACTTAGTCATTCTGACTGTACCTGCCTATGCCTGGCTATTTCTGACCTGGCTGTTTGGCTGGCACCCATTCCTTGAATACTTCCAAACAGTGGCGCTAAGGGGGGGGGGGGGGTATTAATTATCCAAGACCAGGCTTGTTGGAGGGGCCTGGGTCAGCCGGCAGCAGCCTCTCTCCGCAGCACAGCATACACTGATTTATGGTGGACTGCAGGAGGTCCAAATAGGCTACTGTCGCTGAGCTCAACAGTCTCCTCTGCCTGGTAGGGACACCTATTCTGGCCGTAGCGCCTAAACAGTATTTTATTCAAGGTTTTTTTTTAAGGGTATCTGGTCATAACTCAGTGATTAGTTAATGCTCCCCTACATTACCCAGGCCTTTGCCAAGCTCTCTATATTGCACCCTGGATAAAATTGTGCCCCTTTAATTGGAGTTAATCAGAGCTAGTCATGTGTCCTGATGTGTGGGGTGGAGAGATCCAATTGGTGGAAGCAGGATGAGCAAATGGAGCCTTGTGGGAAGAAGAAGTGTGATGTTGGTTGGAGCTGGAGCCATTGTAGAAAGGAGACATGTGTGACGAGCAGAGCAGAGCAGTGAAGCCAGTGAGCCGTGCGGTCACGCAGGAGGCGACAGCAGCGCTGCAGTGCTAAGGCAGTGGGGTGCTTATTCGGAGAGTGCATACAGCCAGGAGAGCGGATGTGGGACACCACATCCGGGGACCAGATGCTGCAAGGCCTAAGCAGAGGCGTGGATGCCGCGGCCATCTTCAGCAAGTGGGACACCTGCATGGAGACGCGCATGGGTGTAGACTAGCAGTAGAGAAAGTCAGAGTGAGTTAAAGAGGCTATGCTACTGTAAATGTTGAACTAAAGGAGGGTGAGTGCTAAACCCCATTTTCCCTCACACATATACACCGCCTAGCTACCACAGTGAGAAGTGTACCTGGAGGCATAATACAGACACTTGCCATAGACTGACCCCTATTTTAAAGTAACCAAGAATCCTCAATCAAGAAGAATATATCAGGCGCTCCTAAGAATCAATTAAACACAGATATTCAAATACACCTATAGTTTAACAACAGCTGCTCTCATAAGGTGTTATGAACACCAAATAAATCAGGCTAATATTGTCTAAAAATATAAACAATTCAGAGAGCGCATACATTTATGAAGAAGACTATCAATTTAATACAAAATAAGACAGTTAAAATGCAATATTGCTACACATTAAAAAATAAATGAAACCACACTAGAAGGTGAAACCGATGAAACTGAATTGCCCTATGTCGGAGAAACGCGTTAAGGTTGAGGGACTTTAACCGCACCTGTTGGAGCCCTGATCACTTCACTATACAGCCGCAGTGCTGGTTTCTGCATACGGATCATCTATTTCCTAGCCGTGGTACGAGGTTTCCCCCCTCTCCCATTTGGACGTCTTCCGCTTCTGACCGCCGCATCTGTCACTGCCGCATTGCCCAAGAGCTCTGGAAGCGGCAAGTCATCACATCATACAGCGGTGAGCTACCATCACTGTCGGCAAGCGGTGGGGGTTTGCAGCCTAACCACAGGCTGTGGGAAGCACAAGTTCCAATCTGCATGATTATCCTAAGGAACTTTGCAACATTTGTTTAAGAGGAATAAGTGGACCTGCTACGGTTCTATTGTTCTACAAAAGCATTTATCACCTATTTGGTTAGACATTGAACATTGTTTCCTCACTTCAATTGAGAACTGTTTCTCTCCCTAGATTGATTTGGGATCACAAGTACTTTCAATCGTTGATTTCAGAGGTCTCCACTAGTGCGGTTTCATTTATTTTTTAATGTGTAGCAATATTGCATTTTAACTGCCTTTTTTTGTATTAAATTGTTAGTCTTCTTCATAAATGTATGCGCTCTCTGAATTGTTTATATTTTTAGACAATATTAACCATATTTTAAAGGCAATGTTGTCAGTATAGAGACACTATTTATCTTGCATAATTGCTACAGAGACTTTCACCAAGTTGGAACTTAAAGACATATTTGCCACACAAGCTTTGTACATCATTGGAATACAGTGACACTGTGTGCCCTGACACAGAAAGTCAGGCATCATTCTAATCCCTGGATTTATATTTCATTAGGGAGGTACTTAACCCTTTGTGCAACCAACAAATTCAGTCCAAACATCAGGAACCCAATGCAACACTGTAATACTTCAGGATCGATGAGCTCCAATGTTATCTAAATTGCTGGTGAAGATCAAGACTGTGTACAGGGACATTCAGGGAAATTAGAGATTGTACTTTTCTGAGCCTCAGTGACTTCAGTTTTTGCAAAGTATTCTTTTTGATCATATTCTTTATGTTCTTCTTTGTCTTTTGGAAACTGCACTAATTAATATTTGCATAACTGTGATTAGTTTGAGTCTAAATCAGTATCCTCATAAACCACATTGAGTCCACCAGTGTATTGTGAGCTGTCGATTGAATTTGTTTTTTTGAATGCTACCAAGTGATTTAGTCTTTTTGAATGTCATTGTTTTAATTATCTTGATTGTGTGAACCAATTAATCTTTTTCCATACAGCATTCATTGCGGTAAAATGAGGAGTATTCTCCACAGAGATTTGCTGTTAAATGATCTTCCTGTTTAAATATCAATCTGTGCTATTGAACAAGCATCTTAGGGAAACGGTACATCACCAATCCACTGAACACCTGTGATACCTATCCTTAACCACATAGACACCTGCCAGCCCTCGGGGTGTTACAGGTACAGCCCTGCCTCCGAAGCATCCTGATTTTTGCAGGGCAGTGCCCATACCCCTTGCCATGAGACTCAATCCTTAAACATTTTTCATCCTTTGCAGTAGATCACCAAGTTAAAAAGTCTGGCCACCCTGATCTATAGGGTAACTTACAGCAGAGACAGCAGCTTCAGTGGATATTTCTTACTCTTTCTGGAAATAACTTATCTTCCTCACACTGTAGCAGTGAGGCTAGGACAATACACACAGTAAAAAGACTAAATGTGACAATCTTGATAAATGATCTAACAAATAATCCAGCAAATGTATTAAAGGGGAGTAGGAGGACACGGTCCAGGGAATGGTATGCAAAATATAAGGGCCAGCATACAAATGACATGCAATTAGACACAAATGGAATAATAGTAATATATGTCAATGTATAGAAAAACTGTAATGGGTAATCAATAGGCAATATTTCTGTTGGCAACGGAAAACACTTCCTTTCTCTAACTGCAGCACATATTTGGCTATGACTAATAGAAAACACAGTTTATCAATTACTTCAACACGTTATACCCCAAATACACACAATAACTCTCTCAATAGCACATACTGTATAATTAAATAGCAAAGTCTATTATCACTCAGCAAACTAGTAAAATGCCAGACTAATCAGTCATTTATTTTAAGGTAGACACAGAGTACTTTTTGTTGGGGTACTCTCCTACTACTGTAGGTGTTCACTGTCGTACTACATGAATGTATTTGTAATCCACAATAGGGAATGCGCAATAGGCAAGGTTAGCATCTAATGCTGATCTTTCTTGATTCAGAGAAAACAACAGCTTCTGCCCTCCAATTATAAGGCATAGTAAATAGGGTAATCCAGAGTTGATTGCGGCAGCAAAGTTGTTATCAGTTGGGCAAAACCATGTGCACTGCAGGGTGGGGGGCAGATATAACGTGCAGAGAGAGTTAGATTTGGGTGGGGTGTGTTCAAACTGAAATCTATATTGCAGTGTAAAAATAAAGCAGCCAGTATTTACCCTGCACAGAAACACTATAACCCTCCCAAATCTAACTCTCTCTGCACATGTTATATCTGCCACACCTGCAGTGCACATTGGCCCTCATTCCGAGTTGATCGGTCGCAAGGCGAATTTAGCAGAGTTACACACGCTAAGCCGCCGCCTACTGGGAGTGAATCTTAGCTTCTTAAAATTGCGACCGATGTATTCGCAATATTGCGATTACTAACTACTTAGCAGTTTCAGAGTAGCTCCAGACTTACTCTGCCTGTGCGATCAGTTCAGTGCTTGTCGTTCCTGGTTGACGTCACAAACACACCCAGCGTTCGCCCAGGCACTCCCACCGTTTCTCCGGCCACTCCTGCGTTTTTTCCGGAAACGGTAGCGTTTTCAGCCACACGCCCCTGAAACGCTGTGTTTCCGCCCAGTAACACCCATTTCCTGTCAATCACATTACGTTCGCCGGAGCGATGAAAAAGCCGTGAGTAAAATTACTTTCTACATAGCAAAGTTACTTGGCGCAGTCGCAGTGCTAACATTGCGCATGCGTACTAAGCGGATTTTCATTGCGATGCGATGAAAAATACAGAGCGAACAACTCGGAATGAGGGCCATGGTTTTGCCTAACTGCTAACAAATTTGCTGCTGCAATCAACTCAGAATTACCCCCTTTAAAAGCACGATTATCTTTAACACTTAGTAATATTTGTATCTCAGTCCTTAGTGCATTTTAGTAAATTCTTGTACTCGGGGCCTAATTCAGACCTGATCGCAGCAGCAACATCTTTCTCTAATGAGCAAAACCATGGGGGGTCATTCCGAGTTGATCGCTCGCTAGCAACTTTTTGCTGTGCTGCGATCAGATAGTCGCCGCCTATGGGGGAGTGTATTTTCGCTTTGCAAGTGTGTGAACGCTTTTGCAGCCGACGGCACAAAAAAGTTTGTTGCAGTTTCTGAGTAGCTCTGGACTTACTCAGTCGCTGCGATCACTTCAGACTTTTTGGTCCCGGAATTGACGTCAGACACCTGCCCTGCAAACGCTTGGACACTCCTGCGTTTTTCCAAACACTCCCAGAATACGGTCAGTTGACACCCATAAACGCCCTCTTTCTGACAATCACCTTGCGATGGGTTGTGTGAATGGATTCTTCGTTAAATCCATCACCCAGCACCGATCCTCTTTGTACCCGTACGACGCGTTTGCGCATTGCGGTGCATACGCATGCATAGTTTTGCCGAGTTTTAACCTGATGACAGCGCTGCAAAATGTTTCTAGCGAGCGATCAATTCGGTATGACCCCCCATGTGCACTGCAGGTGGGACAGATATAATATGTGCAGAGAGAGTTAGACTTGGGTGGATTATATTGTTTCTGTGCAAGGTAAATACTGGCTGATTTATTTTTACACTGCAATTTAGATTTTAGATTGAACACACCCCACCCAAATCTAACTCTCTCTCTGCATGTTTTACTGAAATCCCCCCCCCCCCCCCTCCCCCTGAAGTGCCATGGTTTTGCCCATTAGTGAAAAATGCTGCTACTGCAATTAGGTCTGAATTAGGCCCTCAGTCTCTTGGCTTGTGCATATCTCAGTCATCACATGAATCTCATTTTCAGCATGTATTGCAACTAACTTACTATAGGGCAGTACGGATGGTGTAATGGTAGCATTACTGCCTCACAGCACTAAGGTCATGGGTTTGATTCCCACCATAGCCCTAACTGTGCGGAGTTTGTATATTCTCCCAGTACTTGTGTGGGTTTCCTCTGGGTACTACGGTTTCTTCCCACAATCCAAAAATATTATGGTAGGTTAATTGGCTTCCAACAAAAATCAACCCTAGTGTGAAGGTATCTGTGTGTACATGTGATAGGGAATATAGATTGTAAGATCCACTGGGGCAGGGACTGATATAAATGGCTAAATATATTCTCTGTAAAGCGCTGCGGAATATGTGTGCGCTATATAAATAACTGGTAATAAATAAATATATAATTAGGGACATATCCTTTACTTAGCTTGACTCACTGTCAGCCTCCATGGATTCCTGCAGTCCTCCACACTGTCACATTCTCTGAACAAATCTCCTACAAACATGCCGCTGCGGTCTTCACCACTCTGTTCAGCAGGAACTAGGTGGACTGAGCACTCGCCACCACTTCAGTGTTGTGGCTTGTCCATTCTTCTCACACAGACCTGCGACACCTCACTTCTCTCTCCAGCTCAAATCCTCGGCATCTTCCTGGCTCAACTGCACATGTCCAACCACCAACTCCTTTTCTCTGTTGCCAGAATGCCTTCCTTTGTGATTTACAGTTACACCAAGATGTAGCCTCCAGCATAGGCTTCCATGGAAGCCAGGGGTATCACATATGGATGCCCCAACTATAGAGAAAACTAAGCCAAGGTTGATTTTGAATGTCTGGCTGGTGCCATTATATACAAGGAGCCGACATGGTAAATCTGCTGTAGACAGTTTTTATATTTGCAAAACGTGATGATTCAGAATGGCAACTACAGCAGCGGCATAATAAATAAACCACTACATTTTGAATATAGTACATTATTTAATTGTGAATGGGATTTACTGCAGGCTAGTAAGTGATCCTTCTGTGCTTCCAGAAATCGAGACCACTGTACAGATTGCAGGGTTAGTCCTCGGACCAATTCTCAAATTTTTAGAGTTTTCTATTTTCAAATGTATTACTTGCGGCCAGTGTCGCCAAGAGGGGAGGGGTTGATATTAGGGCCCAGGCTCGCCTGGTAGGGGCCCAGCTTCGGTCAACTGCAAAGGAGGACATTAACCCTCTTTGCAGCGCTGCTGTAGGGACAAATGTCCCTTTGTGATATTACCTCTGTGGTCCCAAGCAAGCTATTTTTCCAAATCCATTTAGGGTGTGTGGTCACCACCAGATTTGGCCACTCCCCTTTCAGTCCCCTGGCCCGTGGCCATTCTCAGTGAAACTTCTTGCACCATCTGTGGATAATGGAGTCTAGTGCAGTGCTGGAAAGCCTATCACATTCTATGCAGCATGTCTAAATTTCTGCTTCTTATTAAATGTAGAATTCTTTATTTTTTCTGTGATTGCTGGATATCAGCAAAATGATACACAATAACTACATACAGTACCATAATACCAGATGACATTACAGCATAGGTGAGTTAGAAAAACTACAGTATTAGTGATTGACATTATGGGGGTAATTCCAAGTTGATCGTAGTAGGAATTTTGTTAGCAGTTGGACAAAACCATGTGCACTGCAGGGGAGGCAGATATAACATGTGCAGAAAGAGTTAGATTTGGGTGGGTTATTTTGTTTCTGTGCAGGGTAAATACTGGCTGCTTTATTTTTACACTGCAAATTAGATTGCAGATTGGACACACCACACCCAAATCTAACTCTCTCTGCACATGTTAAATCTGCCTCCCCTGCAGTGCACATGGTTTTGGCCAACTGCTAACAAAATTTCTACTGCGATCAACTTGGAATTACCCCCAATATTTCTATACTTTGCACTATATTGAGCAATCTATTCATGGGGATGGGAAATTTCAAGAGCCTCTTCAGTGATTGTGCACAATCCTGACACTTTTTTTTAAATAGGTAATAAACATTTTACTATGTGACTAAAAATGATTTAGAATTGTAAATACCCTGTGGTATTTGCTTTAGAAATACCTATGTAAAAAATGGGAGGACGGCCTGGGGCTCAAGCTTCCAACACGGAGCCATGTCTTGCAGAGTAATAGAAGGTCTATATGACTAATGGGTTGAGGTTCCTCTATTAGGAAGGCCTCTCACCAGGGTATGATATACCCATGTGAAACAATGTTTCAACTCAATAACTTTCAAAGTAATTGGCCTTTTTCTCCTGCTGAGTTTTGACCATGAGTTTCCTTTCAACATCAGTATAATCCACCCAAATCAGACAAGCAAAGTAAACATGTTTGATCGGAGAGACCAGGCTCTGGTGGTCTCTGCTTTTTATGATCTCTCTTTATGATTGTTATTATGTTTCTCAATTTATCAACTTGCCGAAGCGATGTGTAGTGATGGAGGGTATGGTTTTAGATAGGTTGACATGGGATATTCTAATAACAATACGATTTCCAGTGGGTGCAATTAAAGGAGAATTCTCAACACTCTGTCCTGAAACATTGCAAATGAGCTGGAACGAGACATGCTTGCCCTCTGTGCTCTCTGCAGAATGTATGTTCATGAAGATCCCATTTCATGAGCTCTTGTGATATTCCCGTCAAAAGCCTGATGTAGACATATTTGCATAAATACTGTATGACCAATTTATAGCATTCCAAGAGATAAATAATAAAATATCTTAAAGAAACAGATCATTTTTAATAGTTACAATTATGAATTAAATGTAGCAAAGTAATATACAGTATTAGACTAATCGTTTTGGCTTTCTCAGTGTATTAAACATAATGCAGAATCCAAGGTTTTTCTATTGAATATTCTTTATGTTAATTGGTAATTTTAACAATAATTGTAACAATTGTTTTGTCCCTCTACTTGTATTCATGCTAATTAAGTGAAATGCAAAAACATTTGTTTTATTTATTAGTGGTCATTTTTTTTAACTGTCTTCTGTTTTCTAGCCTAATATTAAGACAGTTACTGGTTACTAGTTACTATTACCCTGCAGTTCTTCACAGCTGAAAAGCTGAGTTAGTATGAGAACGTTTTCCAGTGATCTTCTAATGAGTGCAATTGCTGTAGAAAATTGTTACTTGAAATCTTGTGAACATTTTTAGACAATTTTTTTAGACAAAATAATTAGCTACAAATATCTGACTAGCAATAGTGACATGCTCAGTTGCGCTGGAAGCTGTGCCAGGCCCAGGTATTTGGAGGGGCGTGGTCAATGCAGGGAGGTGTGGCCTGCACCCTGCTTTAGGAAATGTTTTTTAAAAAGTTTTTGTGTGGCCGCAAAGCTGCCGCATGCTCAGGGCCGTTAACAGAAATCTTGGAGCCCTATACACTTGTGTCTGTGGGGCCCCTTGTACCTCCCTCCCCCCCGTACTTACATTAGAATGTAAATTAAATAAAGTAAATGTACACTTATCAGACAGTTGTCAATTCCAGTTCTTCATGTGCTGCTGTGGCTGCGTCAGGGGGGTGGGTAGGGTGACTGCAGGCAGCGGAGGAGACAGAAATAGCTGCTGCATCTTGCTTCAGTAAACTTGCAGCCAGCCAGGTTGCCTTCTTCTGATCTGTGATGGCCACGACAGCAGGGAGGCAAAGAATAGCACAGAAGAGCTGGTGCGGGTACAGCGTAGCCAGCGGCGTCATTCATGGCTATGATATTAGCACCAGGTTATGGGGGTGGAAGGGGTCCCTGGGAGTGGGGGGAGGGGGGGGGGTTGTAACCCTGGCAGGCTTTAGTGCTTGTGTATTGGGGGCTATTGTATGGCACCGGATGGATGGCTGGTGCAGTCTGAATGTGATTCAAACTTACGTGCCCCTCTGAAACTTGGGGCCCCGGAGGGGTATACCCTTTGTACCCCCCCTGTCGCTGTCCCTGCACCTAACACCTGCATACCTCAGGATAGAGCATATGTTCAGGAGTGCAGTCTATTACTCCCTCTTTTGCCACACACACAGTGACACACTTACCAGTACAGTCCCTGACACTATCCACGCTCCCCACACTGACGCTGCCTGGTTGAGCCTGTTAGGCTGTTTCTCCGAGTCCTGATGCAGTCAGTCAGTGTCAGGACAATGCTGCCTGAGCAGGGGGTGGCGGGGCCAGCTACTGGGGGTGGCTGGCTGCTGCGATCATAGCTGTCCACAACAGGCCACAGGGAAGAAGGGAGGACAAAGAATACCCGCTTTCCCCCCGCCCCCCTCTCGGCACCACTGGACATGCTCTGTGTTTCATTAGGCCTAAACCCCCTGAAGAAGTGGTGGCTTTGAAAATCACTGCATAGTAAATTTGCGACAACATTTTGATCTAATTTATACTAGTGATGAGCGGATTCGGTTTTACTCGGTTTTACTCGGTTTTACTCGGTTCTCAAAACGGCATCTTATTGGCTCACGGATGTCACGTGTTTTGGATAGCCAATAAGATGCCGTTTTGAGAACCGAGTAAAACCGAGTAAAACCGAGTAAAACCGAACCTCGCTCATCACTAATTTATACTTAAGTGATGTGAACATGTGTATACTGAAAACATATGATAAATATTCATAGGTTTGACACTCTGAACCAGATTGAGATGTGGACGCAGTAGCAATGTCACATGCAAATGGCTGACGTTGTAAGTCTGCACATACATCTGAGTCTCACTGCACACGCATCCCAATGCTGCACGGAAAAGGATGCAGGTAGAATGGATTTCAGTGGCCATTCCTGGGAAGTAACATGGAGTTGGCTAGAAAGACGTGAGTTTGTCGCTGACAGCAGATGCATCTAAAGACATCCCAGTATGAAGTAAATCGGATGCAGCATTAGTGTAAAGATGCAGAAGCAATTGCTATTAGGATCTCAGAATCAGGCCCTATATAACTTACAGTATACACTTTTGAATACCTTCATTCATGCAAGAGGCAGTGGTCTACCTACAAGGGGTACAAGGTGTGTTGTAAAATTGGTACAAGGGGACCACACTGCACACCCTGCACCCATGCAATTTAGGTACCCTGTTCGGTGCTGCAACTACCTGAGAAGATCCCTTTAGGACAATGACGACAGACACAAAAGAGAAATCACCAGGAAAATGGCGCGTGTATGTGCAGTATACTTGAGGGCCATCTGGCACATCAGGCAAGTGACCTAATGGGCTGGTCTGACTTAAAAACCTGGCCGAACAGTTCTGCTCAGCTGCACGGTACCCAGTAAGAGAGTTACTGGCTGAGCACCTCCGTCTCCCAGCGCTCTGCTCAGCCATCCAGGATACATATAGACGGGGGTGTGCGGCAAGGCCAGGTCCCCGTGACTTGTGGAATGCCCCTTTGAGATGTGGCCATGCCCCCTTGTCACATATGTGCACAGCACAGTGCCAGTGCTGTTTTAGAACCCAAGTCAGTCCCTGCTTGATGGGTGGTAGGGGGGAGGGAGGCACTAGGACACTGCACATGGGCCCCTTCCCCTCATATGAAACCTCTGGTGAAAGGGTGACAAACCAGACATTAAATTTCATATTTGTCTATAAAATGTCCTTGAACAATATTCATG
This sequence comes from Pseudophryne corroboree, assembly GCF_028390025.1. NCBI lineage: Eukaryota > Metazoa > Chordata > Amphibia > Anura > Myobatrachidae > Pseudophryne > Pseudophryne corroboree. The sequence continues at coordinate 530,798,803 of NC_086446.1, read as the reverse complement.
CAACATTATTCACATACGTGTCTGGGCCACATACAACACACTGTCTAAACTTCATGTAGTGTACTGTAGTTACAACAAATATAATCACCCAGCTTTATTATGGAATGCCTTACAAAACACCCATATGCAAACAATTTATCATAAAAAGTACATATTAAAAAATAATGACAAAACGCACCATAATGGTAAAGTGAATAAAATGTACATACAACTCCTAGAGTAATACTGTACTCTCTGCCTGACTCTCCATCATTCATATTTAATATACACCTTTGGAAACTTCTAACTTGCGAATAATATTACATATATTTTATGTTGCATAATGTAAATGGATACAATTGAAGTACAACAGTGGCGTAGCCAGAACTTTGTGGGCCCAATAGCAACATTTTGAAGGGGCCCCCATCCCAATGCTTCTAGAGACTTCTCTGCAGCAGTTGTTAATTTTATACCTTATAGTAGTGCCCTAGTTCATTTTCTGAACCATAGTAGTGCCTTATTTAATGGTATGCCCCATAGTAGTGCCCTAGTTTCTTTTATGAATCGCAGTAGGGGTTAGGTTCACCCTATATCAGATTTCAGAGCTGCCAGTACACATTATGCCGCACAGTACCCCAATTCACATTATGATATATAGTGCTACCCATTCATATTGTGCCTCATTACAGTGCCCTGGTTCATATTATATAATATTAAAATGCCCTACAGTTCATTTTATACCACACTACAATGAGCAGGTCCAGGTGCATACCTATATGGCAGGCCCCAAAGTAAAAAGTTTGAAAGGACCCCTACGTACCATCCAATGCGAAAAATGTATATAACACATGTAACTTTGACAGGGAAGGTGGGCCCCTCTCAGCTATGGGCCCCATAGCGACTGCACTGCTTGCACCTATGGTAGCTACGCCCTAGAAGTACAGTATACAGAAGGTTTTGCTGCAGAAATCATCTCTGTCTGGGAAACAAAATTGTGCATACAAAAAGTGATTATGGAGATGCTATGTAGCTAATTAACGCATAAAAGTATATTTCTGCTCTATCACATGATAGATATTAAGCAGAACAGAACTGAGTTTTTTATTTAATGTTCATTCATAATATTTCTGTATGTAAAACCTTTACATAGAGTTTACAGCAAATATTTTTCTTCAAAATGTTCTTAAATTAACACTGCCAATGAAGGTACTAAACCTTTTGAAATTTATATTTGGGTGTACATAAAAGCAATGTGTTAATCCAGTGCATTCTCAAGGTCTTTCTCTGTTACCACAAGTCATTATGATGCTATGAAGATGCTACCTGTGCAGACGGAGGGGGAATGGGAACGTGTGAGTGGGTGTTTGGCCTTAGGTTAAACTCTGCACATTCTACCCAGGTGCTCAGAGATTCTGGAAATCCCCTGAGTGATACTTGGGAATTTTCTGTGGCAATGTTGTGTGGTCTGCCAACATCCTGCCAGTGTAGTAAGATAGCACAATTATCTAAAAGGATAATGCATGCTGTCCAGGAACTAGAAGCTTCACTTTTACTACTGAGAGATAAGAAATAGTGCCAAGTCTTTTTGTATGAATGAAAAGGTTAATATTACCTGTGTTTATATATGATTCCTTAAATCACTTCTACGTCTTCAACTGTTCTAATACTTTCAGCATCCTGTGGAGGAGAGTCCAAAATAAATGTAATGACTTTTACATATTTAATCCTCTACAAGATGAAGGCGGGGTGTAATGAAATCCGAATTCAGCGACCATGCGGATGCTGGCTGAATTTGGACATTTTTTAAAGGGGCACTCATGTAAAAGGTTAAATTATGTTTTGTACTTGATTTCTCCTTTAAAAAAAATTCTGTTTTCAGCAAGCATCCCGCACAGCCGCCGAACTTGGACTTTATTACGTCTCACCCAGAATGTATTTCCTTATGCATTAGAAATCAATAGAGCCTCTTCTTCCAGCTAAAAAATTACCTACCTTATGTTTGTTAATTTTTTGGGTTGTGGGAGAGAGTGAGGGCGGGTTGCACATAAATACACCTCTGGATGACCGTTGCCTGGTTTGAGACTGCATTTGTTTTGTGTAAAGGCTCCTGTAAAGGCATGATCTGTATGATACACGGGGGTATATTTACTAAGATTCATAATTGTGGGGATTTGGAGGGAGATTAAACACGAATTACATCGGTAGTGTGAATTTGCAACTTTTTGTTTTTTTTACGCCTCATTTACTATGCTGTCGTATACTGCATTTTTGTTTTTTCCGAGGCCGATGTCATTCGTAATGTCAGGCAGTGTTTTACGGGAGTGATTAGTAAAACACTGCCGGACTTAACACAATAAATCCCAGCCGGATCTGTGAGATCCGTGCAGGGCTTCATTGTGTATATTCTGAGAAGTAAAGAAAGAGTTAAAAATCCCCCAAAAATTTGCGTGGGGTCCCCCCTCCTAAGCATAACCAGCCTTGGGCTCTTTGAGCCGGTCCTGGTAGTAAAAATACGGGGGAAAAATTGACTGGGGTCCCCCCATATTCAAACAACCAAAAGTACCAGCATGTGGCGGAAAAATGGGCCCGCTGGTACCTGTAGTTCTACTACAAAAAAAATACCCAAATAAAAACAATACACAGATACCGTAAAAGTATAATTTTAATGAACATACATGCACACTTACATACATACATACTTACCTATGTTGACATGAAGCACTCGGTCCTCTTGTCCAGTAGAATCCAGGGGTACCTGTAACTAATATTATACTTACAAAGAATCCAGTGTAGATCGGTCCTCTTCTTAAAAGTTATAATCCACGTACTTGTTAAAAAAATAAAAATAACTGATCCACGCACTGAAAGGGGTCCCATGTTTACACATGGAACCCCTTTCCCCAAATGTCGGGACCCCCCGTGACTCCTGTCAAAGAGGGTCCAATCAGACAATCAGGGAGCGCCACCTCATGGCACTCTCCTGATTGGCTGTGCGCTCCTGCACTGTCAGTCAGGCGGCGCACTGTGGATACAATGTAGCGCAGCGGCGCTACATTATATCCAATGGTGGGAACTTTGCGGTCTGCGGTAGACCGCAAGGTTAAGTGGGGACAACCAGAAAAGTGACCCCACTTAACCTTGCGGTCTACCGCAGACCGCAAAGTTCCCACCATTGGATATAATGTAGCGTCACTGCGCTACATTGTATCCACAGTGCGCCGCCTGACTGACAGTGCAGGAGCGTACAGCCAATCAGGAGAGTGCCATGACGTGGCGCTCCCTGATTGGCTGAAGGGACCCTCTTTGACAGGAGTCACGGGGGGTCGCGACATTTGGGGAAAGGGGATCCATGTGTAAACATGGGACCCCTTTTAGTGCGTGGATCGGGTATTTCGTTGTTTTTTTTTAACAAGTACGTGGATTATAACTTTTAAGAAGAGGACCGATCTACACTGGATTCTTTGTAAGTATAATTTTATTTACAGGTACCCCTGGATTCTGCTGGACAAGAGGACCGAGTGCTTCATGTCAACATAGGTAAGTATGTATGTATGTAAGTGTGCATGTATGTTCATTAAAATTTAACTTTCACGGTGTCTGTGTATTGTTTTTATTTGGGTATTTTTTTGTAGTAGAACTACAGGTACCAGCGGGCCTGTTCCCCCCCGGCATGCTGGTACTTGTGGTTCTCCAAGTACCAGCTTGCTGGGACTTGTAGTTCTGCTACAAAAAAACAATATTCTTTTTTGACACAAAAGGCTATCAGCCTCCCATCCACCGCTCACGGATCGGGGGACAGCCTCGAGCTTCACCCCTGGTCCTTGGGTGGCTGGAGGGGGGACCCCTTGATTTAAGGGGTCCCCACTCCTCCAGGGTACCCCGGCCAGGGGTGACTAGTTGGGGATTTAATGCCAGGGCCTCAAGGACCAATATAAAAGTGTCCCCCGGCTGTGGCATTATCTCTCTGGCTAGTGGAGCCCGGTGCTGGTGTTCAAAATACGGGGGAACCCCTACGTTTTTTGACCCCCGTATATTTTGCACCAGGACTAGGCGCAGAGCCCGGTGCTGGTTGTTTAAATACGGGGGGATCCCAATCAATTCCCCCCCCCCCCGGATTTTTACAACCAGGACCGGCAGAAAGAGCTCGAGGCCGGTTATGCTTAGGAGGGTGGACCCCACGCAAATTTTTTGGGGGATTTTTAACTCTTTCTTTACCTCTCAGAATGTATACAATGAAGCCCTGCACGGATCTCACAGATCCGGCCGGGACTCATTGTGTTAAATCCGGCAGTGTTTTACTAATCACTCCCGTAAAACACTGCCTGACATTACAAATGACATTGGGGGTAATTCCAAGTTGATCGCAGCAGGATTTTTGTTAGCAATTGGGCAAAACCATGTGCACTGCAGGGGAGGCAGATATAACATGTGCAGAGAGAGTTAGATTTGGGTGGGGTGTGTTCAATCTGCAATCTAATTTGCAGTGTAAAAATAAAGCAGCCAGTATCTACCCTGCACAACAGAAACAAAATAACCCACCCAAATCTAACTCTTTCTGCACATGTTATATCTGCGTCCCCTGCAGTGCACATGGTTTTGCCCAATTGCTAAAAAGAATCCTGCTGCGATCAACTTGGAATTACCCCCATTGGCATCGGAAGAAACGAAAATGCAGAATACGACAGCATAGTAAATGAGGCGTAAAAAAACCAAAAAGTTGCATATTCACACTACCGATGTAATTCGTGTTTAATCTCCCTCCAAATCCCGACAATTACGAATCTTAGTAAATATACCACAGTGATTGTGAATATAAATTTTTAGTAAATTACCGAGTTGTATAAAATAACAGGCGTGTTTGACCGATTGTGTATTCATTCGTAATTTTTTTCTTTGCCTTCAAAAAAAATATGAATGCCCTCATCACTGCCGAAATTTTAGTTTGGTAAATTCCTGAGATGACACTTTGAAGAAAAAACGCAAATCTGTGAAAATTGGGAGCTTAGTAAATATACCCCACGGTGTGCATCATTTTCTATATTTGGTTGCAAGGAAATATTTTTTGGGTATTGGAGAAAGTAGGAATAGCTAGACTGTGCCCACGTTTTTCAGCAACAGTATCAATGAAACATGGAGAGGATGTGATTATGCTGAGACAATAAAACCCTTAAGGTATTCCGTGCACCTGGTGATGCAGAACAGTGTGAGGTGAAACCTGGGAACCAGATTACCGGGTGGAGGAGACACACCTTCTGTCTGGCTGTCTTGTAACAATTCCCATCGTCATGTAAAAATAGATATTTCCAAAAACAAATGACAATTGTGTAGCACTCTGCAGCCCCTGTGGTTTATACTGCAAAACAAACATAATACAAATTGTCAATTTACTCCTAATCTTTCAGAGAGTGTGGGAAATGTGTGTCTCAACGGCCTGACAGTGGGGATCTGAAGAATTAAAAACAATAAAAAAGAGAATCACACAATTAAAAAGCAATCATCATTAGTTACTATTGTGCGCATCTCAAAATCACAATTTTCTTAAGATCAGAGAATCAAATGCTAGAAGAGACATATTTGTATGTATCTCGCTCCTTTCAAGTTTTCTACAGTTTGCATTGACCTACAGGTAATTGCACTTTTACGTATCAGTATGATTAATACTTTGTTCTGTCTTTTTTTTTTTTACTTTTTTTCACAATACTATTTATTGGATTTTTAATTTTTCAACAAACAAAAAGAAAACCACACAATCAGACATTAAGCAGAAAAAGTAAAAAAAAGAGATTTTGGGGGATACAGAATATAAAAAAGGAGGAGGGGGTTGCCATAAATGTTTTGCATCTTAGGGCAAGGATCCACATAAAAGAGAAACAATCAATTTCACTTATGATATGTGAGGTAAGGTATCACATATGTCAACTCAGTTCTGAAGAGGCATCTTGACAATCAGAATTAGGGAAATTTAAGATGCTGAAATCTATTGGGGCGCTATATAGAGTAGAATGTCCCATTTGTTCCTTGAACTCTTCCCATCTAAACCATTTCATAAGGCTAGATGAAGCAGAAGAAGAATCACTTTCCACCATTTCATCAGTGGGGATTTACACAAATGGGCAATTGGCTGCTATCAGGATATGTCCTATAAGATACCGATCTCCTTATGGACATTCTTCCTGGGTAAAAATGAAATAAAGCTGCCAATGGTTCTGGAGAGACATCAAATCTTAGTACTTCACTAATCATAGTAAAAACCTTCCTCCAGAACGGCTGTAGGATAGGGCATGTCCAGAAAATGTGAAAGATATCTCCTATCAAGCCACAATTCTTCCAGCAAAACTGGTATACTAAGGGCCATATCTTATATTATTTTTTTTATTTCACTCTGAACTTTATTTGCAATGCTAGTATTTAAAAAATAGGTTTGTGTTCTTAAGGCGCTCAATGAGTGGCGTTGCCTAGTGTTTCCCCCTCCCGGGCGGGGCGGACGGTGGCCGTGCATACACACTGAGCGATATGACGTTCATATCGCTCAGTGATGTCACATAGCGGCCGGGCCGTGCAGGCAGCTCCAGATTGAGCTGCCTGCATGGCCGACAGTGAGGGTCATTAACGACCCGTGGGCCGCCGCATTGCTGGTCGGCGGTGTCATACACACTTGCCGAGAAAATGAGCGATGTCGCTCAGGGAGAGTGAAAATGAGAGGCATCGCTCATTTTCTTGGCAAGTGTGTATGCACCATTACAAGTGCACAAATAATTTGTTTACAAAAATGTAAATATATTTATGATCACTTATTTATTTGTATTCTGTTAAGAAAGTTGCAGAACATATTAGACGATACATAAGTGCTCCTAATGGAGTTTTGTTTAGGTTTATTTACACAGTGCAGCAGCCTTCTCGCTCTGATATTGTGTGTATGTGTGTGTGTGTGTGTGTGTGTGTGTGTGTGTGTGTGTGTGTGTGTGTGTGTGTGAAATGAATGACACAGTGCTCCTAATGGGTGTTATTTTTTTTTTTTTACACAAGTAGCTCAAAGTGCAACACACCCTCTTCCACTGGCTTGATGTGTGAAATAGAGCCCGATCATGAGGGATAGACTTATATGCAATCCAAAAGATACAAGATCTGGCATTGAGAAGATAATATTTTGCTTTACTTTGGGATCCAGACATGGCAGAAAGGCCCAAGTCAGGGCTCTGATCGACTTGTAACAGCTAAGTTGGGGTGTGTTCAGTTTCCATGGGATCCAAACCGCACATCTACAGAAATAGCATTCCGGGTTTTAGGGGAAATACATCAGCAGGTGCTTATGGTCATGGCAGATGAGAAGTTACAGATCATGTAACTCTATCCTCTTGGCCACTGAGAAGTTTCAGTCACTATTTGTCCAGGTACCATTGTTGCACAAAGTGATCTCTTGGGGACCTCTTTAATGCAAGTAAGCAAATGGATTTATCAAAAGTTCCACTCTTAGGGGGTATTCAATTACCCAAAAAGAAGCATCAGGAGCGAAAAAACAGCCTTTTTTGCAATTTTCCCTGATGTCTCTTTGATATATTTTTTTTCGGCGTATCCAATTAGGTCACCCCAAAAAATCCTTTTCACCCGAAAACACACAGGTTCAGTGAGACAACATCCCCGATGTTAGGTGCCGCGGTCCGCGGCGCCGCTCGGTCTGCTTCCGAGCGATGCTCATGGCCGCCGCACCTCCCTCCCTGCCCGCCCGGCGCCTAGCAACGCCAGGACGCCGTGCGTACTATAGCCGCCGGGTCCCTGGCAACGCTAGGACGCCGGGCGTCCACAGCCGCTGGGCTCATAGCAACGGGGACGCCATTGGCGGACCGCGTTCCCCGTTGCCAAGATAAGATTGATTAGTTGCTCGTGCAGCAGGGCAGCTGCACGGCAACTAGTAATTAGGGTCTGGGGGCTGGTCTTGCTGGCCCTCCTGTTATTGGCCAGCAGGGCCTTTTTATGGGAGCCAGCACACTGCAGCCTCGCCGGTGATAGCTTCCTGTATGCTGTTCCTGCCTTGCAACGTCTGTTCCTGGTCAGCTGCATCTGGTCGATCCTGCTCCCTGTGCTCCTGAGTACTGGAGTTCTGAAGCCGGTCCAGGGAATCCTTCCTGTCCAAGTGAACCTGTTGCAGTCATCTGGGGGTTCTCGCTTGTTGGGGTTCTCTCCCGGTTTCGTGAGTAGCGGCTTCTGTCGCGTGTTGCGGCCTAGGCCGCTTAGTCCTTGTGTTAACTTTGTATTGGTGGTTTTGCAAGGGTTTCCGCTTTTCACTGTCCTCCCCGGTACACGACGGTGCCATGTGGGGGTGTGGACAGTGGTATCTTTTGTTGTTCTTTTCCTTTGGCGGCGTGCCGCACATATATTTAGTTTTAGGGTAGTTAGTAGCCCTAGCTTTCTGTTTGCTTTAGTTAGAGGTCCCCTTGTTATTATCCTGTCTCGGTTCACGCCTTGTCTCACTCTAAGACCTGGGGGCATAGGAGTTGGGCAGACCTA